>NC_079375.1:15219491-15419491 GCF_021018895.1 Seriola aureovittata
GGAAGGACACGTTATGAGGAAAGTGGGAAACAGAAAGAATGAAGTCACAGAACAGGCAGGCGGCATGACGGACAAGCAGAATGACAAACACTAATAAATACCAGCCTCTGGCATCATTTCATGTGAGTACAAACTTGTTTTGACTGTTATTGCATTTCGCCAACAGACATGGCAGGAGACATCAGCAGTGTCGCTATTATGGATGAAATCTCGACAAGAGCAGAGAAATCCCCCGGCATTTCCTTTACTATCAGTCTCCCTTAGACATAATAACTATTGTTGTTACCCCATTGGCCTGGTAAAAACACTTATGGTTTATAGCTGGTGTGAGAAATGTGTTTTCTTATCACTGCTGATGGATTCAGGCCATTTCTGCTTCACCTCAACAATCCAAAACAAAATAACTAGAAGTGGGCTGCGGTGAAGTTGTCTTTGATTGCTGACCAGGGAACAGCCTCCTGCTCAGCACCCTTGTTGTCTTTTTGTAAAGATGTTGAGAATGGATGCAAAAACAAAACATCTTCTAGATCTTGATGGTTTGCAGTGTTTGTTGTATATAATTTTAGAAGGTGTCAATCCTAACAAGAGCAGCCTACTAACTACTAATTGCATATCTTTTTATGAGTTTGCAGATATTTGTTTTGTTTTGTTTTTATTTTCCACAGTCATTTTGGGCTGATTCAGAATGGCAAACAGAGTAAAAGTTTTAGGAATCACTTGCATTATTAATCATGTCTATGAAAGATGAATATTGTTTGGACAAGAAGTCTGCAGTGTATCTTGCTATAATTAAGTCAGTTTAAATGGTACAACGTTAGAGAATTACATAATTTAATGGGATTAGGTGTGAGGGCATGATGCTTGACAGCCTCATTTTCAAGATACAAAGACTGATAACTGTGGTTAGTATAATAGTATATGTGTTACAACATAACACCATCACTGCCACCTATTGGTTTGAAGACACACTACAACAGAAAACAGTTAATTTCTATACCTTGTCCTTGATGTTAAACCGTCAAGACCTGCTATCAGAGTACTGATATCAGTGTGATGTAATGCACTGTAATGCATATCCAGTGTCTTGCTCAAGGACAGATGTGGGCGGGAAAAGCCAGGGATCAAACCACCAACCCTGCAATCAGTGGATATACCGCTCTACTAGCTGCCCATTTTCTTTTTCTTTTAACTTTTTGTTCTTGCTGTCTGGACAGCTCTTTGACAGAAAATTACATTTTGCATGCATGAACCAACAATCTACAGTTTAGCAATGCAGAGCTGCCTCCCTGCTCACTCACCAAACTGTGTCTGCTGTCTCCCCATTTTCCATTCAGGTTGGCCAGGTGACAGTTTTTGTACCACCAGGCGCCACGGTGGGTCAGGGCACAGTTACCCAGGGCGATGTCATTGTCCGAATCCACAGTAGTCCAGGGTCGGCCCTGGTGGTAGGTCATGGCATCACCTTGGGATCATCAACAACCATCAACATTAATTAGCACAGTTAAAATGCAGTTCCAAGCTCCTAAACATAATTCAGATTTCGCTGCTCACTCCTTTAGCTTCCATTAGCTTCCTGATGGAAGACTAATAAAATGAGAAAAACAGAGGTACAGTGTATGTTGTTTCAGCACACTGTGGTATGTGTAGACAGTGTCCCACTTGCTGTGCATCTGTATCCGTCAGATACCATCGTCCCTATATAACTACTGTCTATTACTGAATGAATATAAGTTTCTGAATCAAATATCCCACCCACTGTTGGTGTGTGTTTGCTTTCCCAGTACCCCACAGAATGACGGGTGGGATGCCTAGTGCTTCAAACTCCTTTATTCCCACCCCTGTCTGTTTCATTGCTGCCTCTGCCCTCTCTTCTTCTCTATGACTCCTATTTGAGTAAAGTGTCAGGGAGAAAATATAAGTCCTGAAAGCTGCACATGTTATCTGTTCACTCTCAGTCTTTCATACTACCTGTAAATTGGAAAAGACTTGGAGATCAAAAGACCCACCTGCTGTCCCACTGTATTTGCCAATAGTGAGTTTGAACTTCTGCTTGACTGGAGCAATCTTGAAGTTGTCATATACAGCGTATGCCCTCTCTGAGCCCACGCCCAAGTCAAACCGCAACTCATATTGAGTAGGAGTGTTGGTAAGCTCATATATCTTATCCAGACCTGGGGGAACAGATAAACAGAGTGTGTGAAAGAGAGAGGAAATACTCCATTACTATTCATATAGGCATGTTGCAGTGTCTGCAGAAGCCTCCTGAGAACATTTGTGTGCTCACCAATCCAGAACTCATCTGTCATGTTGCCAAAACCTGCTATGTACTGTCTCCAGCGTTTCATGAAGTCCAGCTTGCCAGTGGTACGACGCTGGAGCATCTGAAAGCAGCAGGAAGTGTGACAGTTGTTTCACAAACATTTCACACAATTTGCTTTGGGTTTTTGGTCACCGTTCCTTCCACTAAAATGACAGTAGCAGCAACAACAACCCAAAGTAGGTACTCAGAAGACAGATGTTGATAAAAAAATAAAAAAATAAAAAGTCAAAATTGAATCAGCAGAGACCAAGATCTTCTGCAGTCAAGCTCCAAACACACTAGGTCCTAATGTTCCCATGCAACTCAACAGCATGTGGAAATCATTAGGATTATTTTTCAGACTTTTGATGGTTCTCACCAGTGCCACAGAAAATATTGTGCAACTGTTTTCACAGGTTGAGTAGTTCTCAAGATAAGTAAACTGAAATTCATTAGTAAAATTGGTGGGATGGTTCTTTAATATTTACTTGTATAAATTCAGCCCATGTAATCATTAAAAAAAAAGAAAAGAAAAATGTTTTATCAATATTATAAAACCTTCTTTAAAAGATGTCCTGTATGTATGTCCATATTTTGGTCTGTGCAGTTTATCAATAAGCCGTACCAGCCAGCCGCCTCCATCAGTGTCCATGTCGCAGTAGACCTCAATAGGTTTGGACTGGTTATTGTTGATATAAACGATGTAAATGCCGCTCTGCTTATTGCCATTCCTCAGGATCTGAACGCAGTCCATGGGGAAGGGGTACAGGAGGCCAACTAGGGAGGAGGATTTGATGTGAACATTAGGAACTTCCAATAGTCAAATGTAAAATTACATGTTACAATAAAGAAAAGACAATGGGATATCAGGTCAGGATAGAGCATCATACACATTATGCATGGTTTTAGAGAGGCCAGTAATATCTGAGGTAATGTGTACAGACCTGTCTTAAAGATGGTCTCCACCACCTTGCTCCTCCTGCTGCCCCTGTAGGCGATGATGGTGACAATGTACCTCTTCCCCATCTCCAGACTGGATACAGCAAAACTGCTCTCACTGGCTCCCAGCTGCTTTTCAACAGTCTGACCACAACACAAATTAATCTTACTGAGCACTCAGTGTACTGTAAAGCAATGGTCTGTTATAATGTGTTGTAGTTTGATGCTGCCGATATGATCAAATTTAATAAAGACCTTAAATGGGCTCCTCAATTCCTCTAAAACCCCAAAGTATGAAGGAAAAGATCAGTCACGTCACACATGTCCTTAACATTTCTTCCAGTTGATTAGTTTTATTTCTAGCCACAAGAGGTCAGCGTTCTACAGAGCTTAGAGTGAACGTGCATCTTTGGCCTCTGAATTTTTCAAACAGTGAAGAAAGTAATGTAAAAGCTTTATTTGCATGCTTGTAAAAGTAAAAGTAGGGTTTAAAGCCCAGTACTGTAGTTTGTTATTCACAGGACTCTTGAAGCAACTGTACAGTAGAACTGATTTAACCCAGTGCAGGATATTTTCTGCATCTGCCCATACTGTCAAAACCAGTCAGTCAAATTTAATGTAACAGCTGCAATTACGCGTTTGATGTTACTGACGAACTTTATATCTGAATATCTTTTGGTGTGTTTTGTTTTCTGTTTGGGTGAGAAAATGTGTGCGTGTGTGTGTGTGTTTAAACCTCATGGCTCAGTACCTCCAT
This sequence comes from Seriola aureovittata, assembly GCF_021018895.1. Taxonomy (NCBI): domain Eukaryota; kingdom Metazoa; phylum Chordata; class Actinopteri; order Carangiformes; family Carangidae; genus Seriola; species Seriola aureovittata. The sequence goes on from NC_079375.1 coordinate 15,223,487, forward strand.
GTTGCCATCCTCATCTCTGTAGGTGAGGATGTAACCCTCAATGTCGGCCAGTGGAGGAACCCAGGTCAAAGAAGCAGACTCCGGTGTAACATCTGTAGCCTTCAGGTCCTTGGGGGCATCAATATCTGTGGGCAAGAATATGAATAGATGAATCAGAGTGGATTGCAGCACAAGAACATTCGTGTATTGATACATCTTATAAAATCAGCTCTGGGTTGGGTAAGAAGATGATTTTGGCGGTGTTTATACTAAAACTGGTGAACATAAACTGAGTGAATACACATTTACAATAATTTGTTATTTTTACATTTTACTGTATGTGTGGTGTACATACCTGTGAATCAAGTGTTTCCCACACTCAAACCCCCTCCCCCAAAAAAACAACAACTTTGCAGTGCAATATTCATCACCTCTTATTCCCTTCATTAATCTAAATGTGGAGAGCAATATTAATGCATTTGACAATATAACTTTCCAGCCTCTCCAGCTGAAGCACATCACCAGAGATGGCTAGCATCCACCTGCTGAGTTACAATTTGGCTTTACAGATAAACTGGCAGTTATCCTCTCTCCCTTATTTGAATGCTTCAGAGATTTGAACTGAAACAGACGCTGAAATAATTTGCTTGACCCAAAGACACCTGCTGTAACAGTGGGATCCTTAACCTCCCATGGCTAAAGACACTTTCAGTGCTCTTCGGCTAAAGATGCTACCTTCTGTTTTCATTAAGGAGTTCTCCAGTTGTCAGTTTTACCATCACTGAAAAAAATTAAACAGCTTTTCTGGTAATTAAATTGTTATTGGGGAAAATAGTGTGAATAGTAACAAATTTAGTGATACCATTAGTGGAAAGCAAAGCTGCTCAAAAAGTCTGTGGGACACAGAAACAACTGACACATTAATGATGCTTGTTACTGGGTCCAATAAAATCACAAATGTAATAACACACACTTTAATGTATCCCTGGTGATTTCTTCTGACAATGGCATTATTGAACCCAGCACAGCGTTAGTTTGTAGCCAGTGATGGTTTCTAATGAGTTACGACGAGACAAGTTTATAATCCAAAACTCAGACAGTTGCTGCCTAATTGAAAAAGTTCCAGCTTTCACTTAGCACTCCCAGGTGATTTTACAGATCATCTGGCTCACACAAAGACATCCTGTTGTAGCCCATTCACCATATGCTGCTGTTGCTATTTTTACCCCACACTGAGGCACGAGGCCCACCCAGTGACCTGGCCTATGGGAAGCATTTCCTGTCAGCAGGAGTTTTGCCGATTCCTGGTAGTTTGAACTAATTTGGCCTTTGAAAGAAAATTTAGTTTAATAAATCAGACATCATATGATATAAGAAACTATGGATTGCCCTTGTGTGCATAAATCAAAAGCATCAGGATTTGCAAAGTAAGACAATCAATCAATTACCAAGCTCATTTGATTTTCAGATGTGGTAGACTACTACGAGTTGATTGAATTACTATTCTTGACAGTACTGGCTGTTTTGAAGAGTACACAAATTCCAGAAGCTCCAGTTGCTGTACACCAGTGGCGATTGCTCTAAGACTGCAAGGGAAGCTCAGCTTCCCCTAAAATGTCAACAAAATAAGTGGTCAAATATGTACTGTTGTGTGTACATTTCATTGACTAAATATGCGCTAGAACACGTTCATCTTTTGTTCAGAATCAGCTACTTATCACAGGTAACCGACACGACTTCTTCTCATTCATCCCCGTAGCGCCACAGTGCTTTACACAGCGTAGACGCCGAGCGTCTACTGACTTCAATGTGGAAGCAGAGAGTGGGTTGTTCCACTGCAGCGAAACTAGACGGTCATTGGATAAATGCTGGGCTTTGTCCCGCCCATCGGACGCTCAGCGTCTCTGGGGGTCTATGGGACAGTGGGCTGGCCCGGACGCTCGGCTTCTGCATGATAATTGGATGATCTGTCTGAGGCTGAGTCCCTTTTTGATTGACAGCGAAATTAGCGAATCAGCGATCTTGAAGTATAAGCATCCACCGGAGCATTTTTTCAAGTTTTTCATTCCGTTGTTCGGAGTTGATCTGGAGACGTTACTGATCTTCAGCGACTTTGTCTTTGTTAAAAACGACTAGCGTTGTGTTTGGCGACTCTCTTCTGTCACTCTGCGAATTTACATATAAATAAACGGACACATTTTATGATGTATGCCGAAAATGAGCTTCCCCTCCTTATAAGACCAGCAGCCGCCACTGCTGTACACCTACTAAAAACTTCAACAAGTCTCAAACACGATGCAAGCATCCCTGGGAACTCGCTTTCATTGATGCAGAAAAACAGCATTTGAACAATCATGAGATTTCTTATCAGCTGTAGTTACTGTTATTCTTGCCACATGTGAAAAGAAAAAAAAACAAAAAAAAACTTTCCTGCATCTGCAAGATACTGCTCCAAGATAGTGACCCGTTTCTGCCTCTGTAGAACCAATATTCCCCCAAATTATGGCTACATGTAGCAGACCACGACTTATCACCATTCTCAGATGAAGGTCTCTATTTTTAAGAGCAATAGAGCAGTAAGCTGTTTGAATCTGTATTCAGAACTTGTTATTGAAAGGCAGCTCTGTGCTAAGATCACAGCATTTTTAAATCAGTGCCACAGCTGTGGTGTTTATGGGCCTTGCACAGCTTTTTGATGCCTACTGTAGAAAGAAAGCTATTAAAAAAACAAATAAAAAAAAACAAAAAAACAATCCAGAAGCAGGCTGCATGACTTTTTTTGTTACTTTTGTTCAACATGTCATCCAAGTCTTCTTTTACCAATTTCCAGCCTTGCTAAAACAGTAGTAAAATCCTAAAAAAAAGTTTTGTATGTGTTACAGCTCATGTTGATGTAAAATTAATGGTTTATTTTAGCATCAACATACCAGAAGGTCTGATAGTTGACTCATATAAACATCAGAATCAAGCCTCCCTTAATTAGAGAAGTCTAGTTTGGCATCTATTGGTCAGTTTGCATATTTCAAAAGAAAAAAGAGCTTTAATGTTACCAACTGGAAATCCTGTCTGTTCATAGTGTATTAACCTGTCTCTGCTTGTGTTGAGATCTTCCTGCTGGCTTTGTTCCCCTTGAAAGCCCAGATGTAGACATTGTAGAGAACTGCAGGCCTCAGACCAGTCAGACTGTAAGAGGTGCTGTCAGACCCAACTGGGATTTCCCCACTAGAGCCCTCAGAAGAGCTGTAGGTTAGGATGTAGCCATCAACGTCTGCCTGGACCCGATCCCATGAGACGCTGAAGCTGGACTCTGTTTCATCTCGAGCTAAGAGGTTAGCAGGAGCATCCAGTTCTAGAGAAAGATGTTAGTGGAGGAAGTTAATAAACTACTAATGCAAACTAGAATTATGATAACATCTTTCAACATAAAACCAATCAGTATAAAATGTAGAAGAGGACTGAGGCAGCAGTCACACTCCAAAGGGGGTCTCTATAGGCAGCAGTCACACTCCAAAGGGGGTCTCTATAGGCAGCTTTCATGAGATTTGTGACAGTAGCCATTCATTTCTTACTGGATTTGGTCTCATGACACACTGAAGATGGATTCCCTTTCTTAGGCCAAACAAGTAAGTAGAAACATCTAGTTGTGTACAGAGTCATGGTTACAGCAAGAGCTGAGATATCTGGGAGTATGGGAGCCCATTCCAGGAACCAGGCCTGCTGCTGGGTGAACCGAGTTGCTCCAACTAAATATTGTTGGGCTCTCCTCAGGACAGGGCATTTGCTTTGGAATCAAATGTATTGACTCAAGACTCTTATCATATTCATGAGGTGCTCACAAACATCGGCTGTTTCACATTTGGAGATTCTGCTGGTGTATCTGCATGTTGCAGGGAGAATTCAGATATCTATGTCTTCTGATCTTGATGATAGTGTGTGGTATCTCTGCCTGGAATAATTTCAAGCCACAACTCTGTTATACAAGCAGCTACATGGGGCTGTGGCTTGAGGTGAAGAGTGGTTGTGATTGTGGGAACCCAAGAAACTACCGGAGGAGACCAGCATTCAAGATGGCTGTCAAAGTTAAGAATGAGTCCTTCCAGGTCTTCCATCATCCTCTTCTGCAACAGTTATCTTCCCAAATTCAGATGGGTAGGTAGCAGCAGCCGTAAGGTGTGGATCCAGATTTAGGATTTTACACTCAAGTTAGAGCAAGAAATAAAGGAGACTGAAAACATTAGGGGAAATGACTGTAGTAATGCAGATATTATGTTAGATCATGCTAGTAAAGGGAAAGCTCAGGGTTTCCTGAGTCAGTCTTCAATTCAACCTTCACTTGGTGTCACAAACCTTGTGTAGTACCTGAATTTATCAGACTGTTGACTACAAGAGTCCGAGGCAAGGTTCCAGGAATTTGTTGGTTGAACTCAGTCTGCATGACACTGTTAATTGAGCAGAACTACAGTAGGTATGGAGCAGCTGGTCATCCAGAGAAGCCAATGGAGGTGTTTTAGTGATTTGGAAAGAACGTCCCAAAGAGCCTCCTTATTCTCCACAGGAGACTTCAGGGAAGTCCCAGGACATGCTGGAGGGATTATATCTCTGAGCTGGCATGGGACTGCACAGGAAGAGCAGAGGTAAGTTATTGGGGAAAAGGATTTCTGGGCTGCTTTGCTCCTTGTGACCCGAGAGTAAGCAGTTGGCAAGAAGATGGATGAAATGAGGGAAGTACGCACTGGAAAACTGGTTTAAGCAAACAAGCAGGTTCAGATTAGTCTCCCATGTGAGAAATATTTTTTTCTTTTGGGGTTTACCAGGGAGTTGCCTTGTTTTGTCTAAACAACTGTAATTACAGGGTACTTGAAGGTCTAAAGGTTTAAACGTGGATGTAATGATCAGATAATATGGTTTAACAAAGATTATGTTCGACACCTGTCTCAGCTTGTGTTGAGATCTTCCTGCTGGCTTTGTTCCCCTTGATGGCCCAGACGTACACAGTGTAGAGGACTCCTGGCCTCAGGCTAGTCAGACTGTAAGAGGTGCTGTCAGGCCCCAGGGGGATTTCCCCACTAGAGCCCTCAGAAGAGCTGTAGGTTAGGATGTAGCCATCAATGTCTGCCTGGACCCGATCCCATGAGACGCTGAAGCTGGACTCCGTTTCATCTCGGGCTAAGAGGTTAGCAGGAGCATCCAGTTCTAGAGGAAGATGTTAGTAGAGGGTATTAATAAACTAATATGGCAAACTGGTGTGCTGTTTTCATTTCTCTCTGAAAGGGGAAAAGAAACAAATCAGTGTGCAATTTCTACAAATCGTCCCTTTTTGAATTATAAGGTTTTATCTGTGCTCTGAACAGTTTTGAGATTGTGAGCTTCAACGTTTTTGCATTCCATAGAGCAGAATTTATAGGTTATTTTCCCCTCTAGATAAGGGGTCCAAAATGCATACAACTTAAACAAAAACATCACATAATGTTAATAGGTTATCACAGAATAAAAGTGTGTGAATAACTAAATTCTGCAAAAAATGTCAGAACCTTATAATTCCAAGGGGACAAAATATTATTAACATGACTGAGTGAATGAAGAAAAATTTTGATAAACATCTTTCAACATGAAAATGATCAGTATCGAATGTCAAAGAGGACTCAGGCAGCATTAGACTCCAAAGGGGGTCTCTGTAGGCAGCTTTCTTCAGATCTGTGGCGACACCCATTGATTCCTGACTGGATTTGGTCTCAAGACACACTGAGGATGGATTCCCTTTTTTGGGCCAAAAAACATTTAGTTCTGTACAGAGTCGATATCACAGCAAGAACTGGGGCAGCTGGGAGCATGGGAGCCCAGTCCTAGAACTAGGCCTGTGGCTGGGTGAACCAAGTAGCTCAGACAGAAATGCTGAGAGTTGGGGGCAATACTTGTTAGGCAAAGAGCATACTTTGATGATATGGATTACACCAATAGAAAAAGTGACTATTTGAACATGGATCTTCTCCACTCTGCAGAAGAGAAAGAGCCTGAGCTTATGCTTGAGGGGTACTGACTATTGTTGGGCTCTCCTCAGGACAGAGCATTTGCTTTGGAATCAAATGTATTGACTCAAGACTCTTATCATATTCATGAGGTGCTCACAAACATCAGCTGTTTCACATTTGGAGATTCTGCTGGTCTATCTGCATGTTGCAGGGAGAATTCAGATTGCTCAAAATATCTATGTCTTCTGATCTTGATGATAGTGTGTGGTATCTCTGCCTGGAATAATTTCAAGCCACAACTCTGTTATACAAGCAGCTACATGGGGCTGTGGCTTGAGGTGAAGAGTGGTTGTGATTGTGGGAACCCAAGAAACTACCGGAGGAGACCAGCATTCAAGATGGCTGTCAAAGTTAAGAATGAGTCCTTCCAGGTCTTCCATCATCCTCTTCTGCAACAGTTATCTTCCCAAATTCAGATGAGCAGGTAGCAGCAGCCGTAAGGTGTGGATCCAGATTTAGGATTTTACACTCAAGTTAGAGCAAGAAATAAAGGAGACTGAAAACATTAGGGGAAATGACTGTAGTAATGCAGATAGTATGTCAGATCATGCTAGTAAAGGGAAAGCTCAGGGTTTCCTGAGTCAGTCTTCAATTCAACCTTCACTTGGTGTCACAAACCTCGTGTAGTACCTGAATTTATCAGACTGTTGACTACAAGAGTCCAAGGCGAGGTTCCAAGATTTGTTGGTTGAACTCAGTCTGCATGACACTGTTAATTGAGCAGAACTACAGTAGGTATGGAGCAGCTGGTCATCCAGAGAAGCCAATGGAGGTGTTTTAGTGATTTGGAAAGAACGTCCCCAAGAGCCTCCTTATTCTCCACAGGAGACTGCAGGGAAGTCCCAGGACATGCTGGAGGGATTATATCTCTGAGCTGGCATGGGACTGCACAGGAAGAGCAGAGGTAAGTTATTGGGGAAAAGGATTTCTGGGCTGCTTTGCTCCTTGTGACCCGAGAGTAAGCAGTTGGCAAGAAGATGGATGAACCGAGGGAAGTACGCACTGGAAAACTGGTTTAAGCAAACAAGCAGGTTCAGATTAGTCTCCCATGTGAGAAATATTTTTTTTCTTTTAGGGTTTACCAGGGAGTTGCCTTTTGTCTAAACAACTGTAATTACAGGGTACTTGATGGTTTAAAGGTTTAAACGTGGATGTAATGATCAGATAATTTGGTTTAATAAAAATGTATGTTTGACACCTGTCTCAGCTTGTGTTGAGATCTTCCTGCTGGCTTTGTTCCCCTTGATGGCCCAGATGTACACAGTGTAGAGGACTCCTGGCTTCAGGCTAGTCAGACTGTAAGAGGTGCTGTCAGGCCCCAGGGGGATTTCCCCACTAGAGCCCTCAGAAGAGCTGTAGGTTAGGATGTAGCCATCAATGTCTGCCTGGACCCGATCCCATGAGACGCTGAAGCTGGACTCCGTTTCATCTCGGGCTAAGAGGTTAGCAGGAGCATCCAGTTCTAGAGAAAGATGTTAGTAGAGGGTATTAATACACTACTGATGCAAACTACATTATATAGATGGGTGACAAATCTACTGGAAAAACCTGAATAAATGAGTGGTGAAACGTAGATGGGCACAATGGATCAAATTATGCAAGTCATTATTGTGGCCTTTGCCACCACCAAACATCAAATATTAAATATGCGCCAATGGGAGATTTTTAACTGACTTTTTACAGAGTGCTCTCCTCTTCAGGAGGATGGTGTTCCTCCAGTAGAGTTGCAGAGACTTGTGGAGTATTTACCGAGGAGTACTGAAATTGTTCTGGTGGCAACACCTTACTTAGACACTGTATGTTGTTTCCCTTAATTTGTCACCAATCTGTGTATTATTTGATTTGACAGAGAAATATATGGGGGTATTATGTTAAACACAGGAAAAGTGGTCGTCTTCAAATTTGACATTAGACAGTCAGATAATGAAGTGCTTTGAATCTTAACAGAAAGTCGTAGATCTGAGACCTGTCTCAGCTTGTGTTGAGATCTTTCTGCTGGCCTTGCCCCCCTTGACAGCCCAGATGTAGAGAGTGTAGATGATCCCGGGCCTCAGGCCAGTGACATTGTAAGAAGTACGGTCAGATCCCACTGGAATTTCCTCACTTGAGCCCTCAGAAGAGCTGTAGGTTAGGATGTAGCCATCGATTTCTGCCTGACTGTGATCCCAGGACACACTGAAGCTGGACTCTGTCTCATCATGGGCCAAGACGTTAGTAGGGGCATCCAGCTCTGCATGGGGAGTTATGGTTAGTACAGACTACTAAAAGACATCACTACATCCAGTGCAAACATAACAGGAACTACAGAAGACTGATTCAGATGAGCAGTGTGTAGTTACCTGTTACAAATAACATTCTGTCAGTGTGTAAGAGGTTAGAAGATGTCAAACTTGGACCAAACTAGAATAGAGAGGTTTAATGGTTTTCGGTGTTTTGATTTACTCAGAATTGGTGCATGTGGTTTATTCTAAAAATGAAATTTAGGTCAGTTTAAAAACAGTTTCAATATGAAATATTCTAATATGAAAAGAAATTTCAAATCCAAGTTTGACATCATACCACATTGTTACTCTATGTAAGCAGGGGTACTATGAGTATATTATGAGCTATGTTATTTTAAAAACATGCAAACTACAGCAGATTATGAAATATAATAATAATGTTCAGAAAAATCTGAACCACTGATGTTTTGTCTTATAAAGGAGACAGATATATCTCACAAATATATTCAGATATCTCAGTCTTTTTCACTAACCCTTGCAATTGTCAGAATATAATCACGTACGGAAGCTTTTCACTCATCCGTTTACTTCTGAAGAGCTCACAGGAGGGGCAACTAGTACATTTATATTGTGCTGTAAGACTGTAGCTACATTATTATGAGTGCCTGTGAAAACTTTCAAACCATATTCTGCAACAAAAAACACCTCAGTCACATCCTTCCCTCATTAAAATGAATTTGCAGAAGTTACTCATTCAATGTTGCTCAGAGCACAAACACATGTAACGCTGCTAACATCACCAGCTAGCAAATTGAGTTTCAAGCCACTTCAGATATTTGCCTCCTGTTGTTTGATGTATGACTGAGGCTATTGGAACTGACGTGTCTGTTTTCCTCATGAAAAGGCAGTGGGGGAAAAAAAAAAAAAAAAAACAATCTGGATGAAAAAAAAGCTAAGAATTGTATATAAAAATATAAAAAATGGAAAAAGATATTAGCTATTAATAGCAAACACAGCTACTCAAACCAGTAAACTTTTTTTTTTTTTTTTTTTAAACTCGTTTGGATAAAAACATTGGAAGCCCTTACTGGCACAGAGGAAAGGCGCACGCACAGACACACAAACACTTTATTCCTGGCCATGGAAAGCACTTATACCGTTGGTATTTAACAGATGCATCAGTAAAAATGTGCAACGTGTTCCTTTACTTAGTTTTGGATCCCTGTATTCAGTCGTAATTTAAGTTATTTGGATGAATATCGGTCAGTGCTCAAACCTGTTCTTCTGCTGCCTTTCTTCAGAAACACAAATGCAAGCAGTCAGTTCCAGCTGCTAACCTTCACAACAGGCAGATTAAGAGATAGCAGAACACAGGAGAAACAACATAGCTGACTTTGTTTACCAAGCACGACCGGCTCTTCTTGGACTTCTTACAGACATTCAGCCTCAAGCTAAACTAAACTGCCTTTAAATGAGGTGTCCAGCCTAATTATGTCAAATAGACTTTTTCAGTGGGAGTTCAAGTTTCCCTCTTGGCAGTTAGGTAAAGAGGGGTTAGTGTGCTAAGTGTAAAATGTCAACATTCATGACTTTTACTCCTTGTCACCACAAAAAGGACAAGAAAATCGTGCAGAAAACCACCACACAACACATCAGAAGGAAATGATTCGTGCATTGTACAAAGAGGATATTTGAGGCAAGAGCATCTTGCACAAAGGAGCTTAACAAAGAAACACTTAACTCAAAATCCCTCTGTTAAGAGGCTATAAAGATGAAAGAAAACACCCACCACCGCCTGGGAACACTTGAGATGTCTGAGCATTGCAGGTCATTGTGGAGACAAACATTGGATAAATAAGTTTGTTTTTTCATTGCAAGTTCACCAGCATGTTCAAAAAGATGGGCTAGTATTTTATCTTTTATATCTTACCTTTGCGATCTTACCTTTTAATCTTACTCATCTTACCATATACATGCATGTAAGAGTCTTCTGTGTGTGGAGACACACTAAAGATCGAATCAATCGCTCCTGTAATGAACCCTGGTCCAGTTCTAAGTTTACCTGTTTCCGCTTCTGTTGAACCCTTCCTGCCGACTTTGTCTCCCTTGAAGGCCCAGATGTAGACCGTGTGGAGAACTCCAGGCTTCAAGCCAACCAGCTTGTACGAGGTGCTATCACGACCTACAGGGATCTCTGAGCTGGAGCCCCCAGCAGAGGTGTAGCTCAGCATGTAGCCCTCTATTTCTGCCTGGACTCGATCCCATGAGACTGTTGCAGTGTCCTCCGTTACCTCGGTGGTGACAAGGTTTGTCGGTGCATCAATGTCTGAGGAGGAGAGGAAATAAGAGATAAGACAGAACAAGAAACAATGAGAAACTTTGGAGTACAGGGTACAAGAAGCATAACTGCACCCAGAGTGTGGAACACATGAGTCATAAAATGCCCATCATAAAAACAGTTTAAGAAACCCTTACCACCTGGTTAAGTGTAGGAAAAAAAAAAAAAAAAAAAAAAAAAAAAAAAATCGACAAAATACAATTGCAAATGGTCTGCGTTTCCATTGAGTGATGTTATGTGAATAAAAGTGTTTTTTTCCCCCCTCACACGATATCGCAATTAAACATGACAGATTTCTAGCAGTCTGCTTCTCGGTTGGAACTGGTTTTCTGAATGCGAAAAATGTAAGTTTTTTTGAAATATTTTAAATAAAATGTTTGCGACATTTGATAGTTTTATTGGAATTAGTTAATGGAAATGCACTTACTCTAAGGATTCTTAGGAGACAAAATGTGAACCCTGATCGCCTTCACCAACCAGTAGTTTCACACTACTACTATTAGTACTTTAAAACCACAGGTCATTTTTAATACTTGACTTAAGGACTAATGCTGTCCTGTTATGTTGGGGTGCTTACTGAAAGCACTGATCCTGTTTTGCTTGGGAGGACCGTCTCAACAAAAGTGTGTTAACATAGTATGACAGTAGTATAATGTACAGCATGGATAGAGTGGGTTTAAGTTTGGTCTCTTTCTGTCAACAGCCACAACTGCATTGAATTGATGCGAGTAGAAAAAGCAGATGAGTAAAAAGCAGAACCAGCAACAGCAGCATGTGGTCGGTGCGAGTAAGCAGTAGCCTGCAGAAGCGTTTGGCAAGAAGGAATGATGGAGCTCTTTGAAGAAATGTCACCCTTGTTTTTCTCTTTCAAATTAGCTGACAGAGAGGGTATGTGGCACGCAAAACTTTTCCAATTCTAAATTTACACAAGCTTGTTTATCCAGGGTTTTATTTTGTACGCACATTAAAAGATGACAGATGAACCAAAGAAGAATTTGTACTCTGGCTCAAAGAGAAAGCTCTGTAAAGCTCTTCAAAAGAACATCACAAGCACACAACCCAGCCCGTGGTCTTGTCCTGTCCACTGAACTCCACAGGAGGCGCTGCAGAGAGGACACAGGAGCAGAGCAGAACACAGACCATCTGTAAAGTCAGCGGGCCTGAGGAATCACAGGAGATATATGGTGGACGCAGGTGGAGCATGTGTGTGGATGGGTGTTAGTCTCTGAGGAGTGAATCTCGGTGAAAGTGAAGACAGGGAGCAACAAAGAGAGGGAGGGAGACAAAATAAGACAGTCACAGAGGCACAGTAAGACAGACACAGAGGAAGTGAGGGGAAATGTAAAAGCAATCATCATTTAGGATTATTCCTCTGTGGCAGCCGAGGTCAGCCTTGTGTCAGTGCGCAGTCTGCATCATGAAAACTGATTGATGATGCATCCAAGAGAAGAAAAGAACTATGCAACTGTATAACCCCATATCCCCTCTTTGTCTCTCCTCTCTTCACCCGTCACTCCTCTGTCCTTGTAGCTGCTCTGCTTGACACTCTGTCATGAGCTAAACCACTGCAAAAATTTATAATAGCATTTTATTAGGATTGAGTGTTTTTTCCAAGGCCTAAGAATGAGAGGTCATTCACTAGTCTAAGTACCGTGAGCAATGCCAAGTAAGCTCAACATGCTCACTTAGTAGCTCATTCGTGTAGAAACACAAATTTAAAAAAAAAAAAAAAAAAAAAAGAAGAAAAAAGATGCATTTATAAGAATACACATTCACAATAGCACAGGATGTTTGCATGTTGCTAAATGTTTGGTCGAGGTTCTTTGAATACTACACTGGAAATTTATCAAAATTGCACAGTCTCAATCCCTACTGCGTAGAAGCAAGATGCCCTGATTTAAAGATATCCGTCGTTTTGTGATTCTTTCAGTGACATTTTTTTAAAAAGGTGAGGCCCAGGGGCCTGAGGGGTCAGGGGGACCAGTGAGTGCCCGGTTGGCTTGTTCAGTAATCCATCCATGGGACTGTGTGATTATGACTTAACAGACCAATGGGCAGCACGGCTCACCAGACAGATTGTTTGTGCAACTTGTAATTTGGCAGCAACTAGGAAGGAGCTGTCAAACACAGTGTTAGTAATCTTATTTCAGTGGCACTAGCAGTGGCTTTCAAAGTGTATTTCTAATCATCATCATATAGCCTACAACATCTACAGTGCTGTCATTTCCCTAAACTTCCTAGAAATAGTGCATATAGTACATGAGTGCTTGAAGACAGCACTGAGGATGAGAGAGAGGGTGTAAAACAGAAGCAGACCATTCATTCCTCTGGAGAAAAATTCTTGATACATTTTTATTCTAAAACATTTTTAGCCTTTAGTACAGAGTTTAAAGAAGAGGAACCTTTTGTATTGTCATCTTTTATTTTGTACAGCTTTTGGTTGTGATGTGTAACCCAAAAGGATGACTCAAGTAAATAAAGTGTAAGGGTTTTGAACTAACAGCCCAAAAAAGCCATGAAAGTTGAAAGCCTTTGACAGTTTGAAGGAGAGTCTACAAATTATCTTGAATTGTTCTTGGTTTGCAACCATCTGACTAAAGCTTGTATTCAGCTATGCTTTGTGCACAGGTTTTCTTCTCCCTCTGTGCTGTTATATTGTTATCCTCTGAACAGGGAAGTGCTGTTCTTTTTGCTCTCAATGGCTGTATGGCTTTGCTGCCTGACAGTTTCAATATATTAGAGTTTTTTTTTTCCCCCAAGCACTGCTACTTTCTGAGGGAGTCTGCATTTGCTCTGAAGTTACAGCCTGTGATAGATCGAGTTACTCCGGACGTTCTACCCCACTAGCTGCTTAGCGACAGTGGCTACCGGGCTACACAACACGAGCTGTGGCTTCGGCCATTTGGAAAACAGCTTATCCATTATGTGTGGCATGTGTCAGCAGAGGCAGTGACCACAAGCCGCATAGTAACAGGCCGTCTTTCATCATTAACTGACTCACAGCTTCACATCCATTCATTTACGTGTGGATGGAGGCGAGAGAAAGTATGTGTCAATAAGGTACCATTCTTTTAGAAACTACAGTATGTCATGAGTAACATGCTGTCCGGTGGAGTCCCCTAGCTACTACAGGCTTTTTTATGTTTTCCCTACAATCTATATGTACTGTAAGGAGCTCGTAATTCTTCATGACAGAAACCATTTGTTTATTTGTCCACATCTTTGAGGTACAGCAGCACATGATTTAGATTATATAAAACCTCCTTTTATCCATTATAAACCATCCTGTCATTATCCACCCATTGTTCAAACACACTTGATTAGGCCAATAGTTGTCTGCTCACTTTCTGGTCATTACAGGGCATTTGTGAGAGACAGTTACACATACAACCTGTGAGTTTGAGTTTGACCCTTCTTTAAATCTTCTCTTTTCACATTTTCACTTTTAAATTTTCTGGCATCATCTTCTACAGAGCTGGCTCAAGAACTCCTGATGTACAAGTCTGAGCAGACAGGGTACTCCCACTGGACCACATCAGGTGCTATAGTCTGTCTAGATAATATAAAGTCCCAACATTTATTCTCTCTGCCTAAGTCAAGCCCATCTGCTTTTGTTTATATGGGCCTTGGTGGTGACCTTATTGAATCTAAACCAGCAGAAGCAGCCGTGGTAGGTTGTGTTTGTACGCCTTATAATCTTTTGGCAGGTTTGTGACTATGAAATGTCTGCTTCATACAGATTCCTTTGATTCTGGCTGTTGTAGCTGTCCTTGAATAAATTTAATTTACAAATACATATTGACCGTGTATATGCTGCAGGACCAGCATAACATACCACAGAAGATGATTCATGGAGCCGCACTGGATGCACATTTGGAAATCCAGCTAAAATATAAAGATCAATAACTACATAGATCATACAGTTCGTACATCGAGTTCATATCCAGCACCATTCAAAGCATTTTCAAAACAAGTGTTTTCAGCCTTGGAGCCACCCGTGTCATCTTGCCGAGACAAGATAAATCAATTTTCGTGAGTCTATTTTTGTGTTTAAGTGTAATTTGTTGGGTGGGAGGTCAAAAACGTAGTACATTCATCTTTTGGGTTTTATTAAAAAGTAATTTCCTGAATGTTGTGTTATCAATTGATAAGAAAGAAAAGGAATTTAATTCATAAATTAGTGGGATTTTGAGAAATACTTTACCTTTCATAAATCAGAGGATAAAGGCACAGAACTACAGTATAATTAAAAATATGCCAACAGTGAACTGTGAAAGAAATTCAGATGGGGAAAAAAAAAAGAATGGAAGACAGATGGTAAAAGTGAAGAGGAAATGTAGGGAAATCTTTCTACAATGGAGCATCTATAATGGAAGAAGTCAGCTTTTACCGCTGGGGACAAAGATCAGTTTCATATAGCAACAGCTCTGCAGTAATGCATTACATGCTGCTACATAAAGTCTGATATTGCCTCTTTGTGACCCATTATTCTAACATCCTGCCTTATTCGTGCTCTTGATTACCCTATAAATATCATCTTATTGTATCCTTATTTGACCCTGTGCTGTGTCATTATTCCTGCTCATTTCTTGCTGTAATCACAGCACATACTGTCACCTTTTTTTCTTTATTGTTGTTGCTGTGTTTTCCATATTTCCTCCTTGTGCTCCTTTTATCTTTCACCACGTATAAACTACGCCGGCCCAAGGCAAGCAGCATTTTGGACGAGATAGTAGGGGGACTCTGCTCTCTGTTGCATCACGTCAGTCATCATGAAACCAACACATCTTTGCTGGCAACTAGAGCGGAGGACTATTCTCCTCAAACACCTCTAAGCCCTTTCATGCTACACCTAAAATGAAGGATTGTAGCTACTGGAGTAGAGACAAGCCACTGTCTGTCTGCTGTAGATTAGCACATTCTCACACACTCACATGCACACACTCCTGCAATTAGGTGGCACACTCACAAAGGAAAAAAGATTAGCAATGACAGGGGCCCTTGAGTACCTGACTGACTTCAAAAGAGGAGAGGTGAGTCTTGAAAATACCTCGCTAACACTGATGACTAAAAACCATTAAATTGGCTGCCTCAGGGTCTAAAAATGAAGAGCTATCAACCTGGAAACTGCTTTTGAACTGAGTGAGCTGAGAGCGAAGGTGAAGCAGGAAAGAAAGGAAGGGGCACGAGAGAGAAAAGCAGAAAACAAAGCACAAATCAGCAGAATAATAACTGAAGGTCCAGCGTGCCGTTGTGGACCATTTGTCAATCACTTAAATAATAACTTTAAAGCGAATACCAGCTGTTAAAGAGAAAATGTATAATGAATTCCTCCTCACGTTTTAAAACCAGAGCAGAACCCAGTTAGACCAGATACGTAGAACTCTGTACCAGACGGACTCTAAATCATGCACCCTCTCACCCGAACCATCAGGGAGCATCTTGTAGTCGTCACACCGTCCATATCACGTTTCCCCTCAGTGACCATGCTCACCACAGCCATTAGAAACTGTCCAGATTATTAGACTGTAAATTCCAGCCCTTAAAACCAGTAATTGTGCCTCTTGCTGGCTGTAATCATTATGCTATTATCATTGGCTGTGTGTGGACGGTAATACCAGGTTGTATCGTACGGCAAGTCAGTATTGCATGTGACAGATTATGTGTTTTTCCTATTAGAATTGGTGAATTACAGATACAGGAGCTAAGAGCTGTCTTTGATGCTGCACCCAAATCCAAACTAAGTGGAATATGGATATTGTCGTTTCTTTAATGCCTTTCACTTCCACAAGTGGCTGATCTATCATCTGAAGTGTTCATTTTCTGTGCCAGCCACATGGAGACACAGCCAGTTGTAGCACAAACGCAGTCTTGATGCAATTTCTGCATGGCAGTGGTCCATTTCAAGAAAACTGGGCCCAGTCTGTGCGTACTGATAATAACATCAGTCACATTCAGTTAAAACAACTCATGAATGCTGATGTGTCAACACTGACCTGTGGCACCAGTGACAGAGGACGCCTTCCCCTCAGTCGTTCCTTTGATGGCCTGCACTGAGATCAGGTACTCTGTTCCTGGATACAGACCTGTAGAAAGACACATGTATTCAACTCTAAACTGGGAAACATGTAACAAACTGCTCTCTGTACCATTGTAATGCCACACACACACACAAGTGGTTCCCAAACTTAAGGTTCATCTCAAGGGTAACATTTTACAAACTTAAAGGGGACCTATTATGCAAAATGCACTTTTCCATGGTTTTCTATCAGTAGTATGTGTCCCTGGCGTGTCTACGGACCCCCCAAACATGAGAAAAGTCCATCCTCTCCGTCTTTTGCTTTCTCCACCTTTCAAGAAATGTGTGCTCAAACGAGCGAAATGGAGATTCGCCCCTGGTGACGTCAAGAAGGGCGATGCCCCTCCCCCCGGATGGGTGACGCTCCCCGAGCTAGGTGTGTGTTCCGCCCTCTGAGTCCGTGTTGCAGACGGTATCGTTACTTCCCTCGCGAACACTGGCTTTCGGTAGAACAATGTCGAAGGTACAGCGAAACACAGTAGTTGCTTTGTTGTTGGCTGCACAAACCAACACAGATTTTTTAATCCCTACGCCCGAGGATCTGAAGACCCAGTGGATTAATTTTATTTTTGATGGAAATGTTCCCGCTCCAACTCCGAAAGTGTTGTACGTGTGTGCTAACCATTTCACCTCGGACTGCTTTCTCAACGAGGGCCAGGACAACGCAGGATTTCCTACAAGTCTCAAGATAAAGCTTGGATCAGCACCGACTGTCTGTGACCCAACTTTGAACTTCGGAGCTGTAAGTTTTACCATTTTATGTTGCTTTACTGTTTGTTCACGAGAGCCTGTTGCGTGTGTTGTTAGCATGGCAGCTAACGTGGCTAACGTTTAGCGTCGTCGACGCGCAGCCGGGTATAGCGGGGTACAGATTGTATGTAATTCTTCTGCTTGGTATCGCCGTGTGACATTGATAAGAGCCACCCTGTTAAATGTATTATATTTTAAAGGCGTTTTAGCTGTCTGTAAAGTCAAGCCGGTAAAATTCGGACTAAAAATAGGCTTTGTACTGATTAGCGTAGGTGTCCGGGCTTGTTTATTAGTGCTGTGAAAGTTATTATTGAGAGTCATGCCTTATAACGGCCGTTTTAACGTTTATATCATGTTCACAGATACAGTGCCTGTAGGGAATATCTAGATAAGCGCAGAGTTAAGGGGATATGTCCAAGGGGATAGTCTATAATACACATTTTTTGCATCTTGCACATATAATGAGCTATTTGCAGCATTTACAAGCTATTGACAACCCAGTTTACACATAATTGAGAGCATCTGTTATCATTCTTGCACTGTTTGCAGCTGTTGCCATAACTACACATTTGAGGAGATGTTGGTGTAACCTCTGTTTCCTCTGTTCAGGCCATCTATACAGCTTCCTGCAACAGGGGATGTTGCATGCCAGACTGACCCACTGCAGGCACACAGTTATCCTTGAAGATCTTCAGCCTCACATCAGAAGTACAGGTCTGTAGCCATCTGAAGTGCATCTACTTTTGATAAACCTAACAGTCATTTATCAGTCTTGGAATAATGTGCAGGTAAATGAAGCTGTGGTTACTTAGAACTTGTGAGAGTGTGTAGGCTAAGGTTTCTGTCATCATCTGTCACCTGGCTGCCATGTACTACAATGAAAATGCTGACCGACCACAAGCCCAAACAAAAGAAGGTGAACCACTGTTCAAGGTCCAATTTCCAAAAGCCATGAAGGGAGAATGCAGAGCTACACCAGTTAAGACTGAGGCGACATTCTATAAGTGTTATATTATTTTATTTTTCAACCAAAAAATGTTTTGTACACATTGTATTAAATATTGCACATATAATGTTATGACAGTTCCATCAATAACAAAATACAGTAAAGAAAATGTCAGGAGGTATTTAGAAACAGACTCAGTCATTGTTTTGTAAAAAAAAAAAAAAAAAAAAGTGAAAAATGTAAAAAAAAATCTTTTGTGTTTTATCAAACAGGGAATGTGGTGGACCTCATATTTGAAAAAGTCTTTGTGACCTGGGACCATACACAGAAGCTGCTTTGGCCATCCCCATCCCAGAGGACCTCACTGCACAGTTCGAGCGGCCTGAGAAGGAGGAGGTCATATCCAGCTCTGTGTCCCGGTTCTATCATGGGCCAGTCTAAAACCCACATACCGGCCTGTGGCGTCAGGAAACACGGCATGGATGCGTAGGACCACGCAGGCTGGAATGACGACCCAGATTCTGCAACCAAGGAAGCACCAGCTCACAAAGCTCCTATAGGCTAGATACCTGTACTGACTAAAACAACTGGACAGGGCATTTAGTCTTGCAAACATATATCTATGTTGTGTCTCACAATTTTTTATATGGATCCAGTGAATCCTACAGTTTTTTCATCATCACTGATTATAACTGCCTCATTTGATGTAAATAAATGCTTGATTGTTACTAAAGAAATGACTCCTCTGAATTCATATATTATATGCACACTATCTGCTGATAGAAGAACTTTACAAATCAAAGAGCAGCTAAACTAATTTATTTGAGGGTGTGTTACTCTATTTGTGGTGTGTTATTACCATTGTAAAATTATGTGCACTGAAGTAAAACAAGACTGTCTAACATCTTTTATTTAGATTGAAACTATGTTTTAACAAAGAAGCAAAACGTACTGGTGTATTCCTCTCAAGCGTAAAGGACCATAGTCAGTGCGGTACATGTTGCAGGCAGAACACATTGAGGCAGAGCGGCTCCAACCCAGGACGGTCTACCATACATGGTAAATCTTCCACGATCTCCCATAGCCATCTGGTAACCTACAGTGAATTGCAAATGGTAAATTCTATGGTTGATTATAAATGTAATGTAATCAAAACAAATTAGTGATTAGTTTGTCCAGTGAGAATGCTACCTGCGGTATCTCCTAGCAGCAGATGTTCTCAGCTTCTGTGGGCATGGTTGCACAGTTTCCACAGGAGCACCTGTCCAAAATATAGAGAAAAATGGAAACATTCACCAAAATATAAAGCTTGTGAAATTCAAACACTGACAGACAGTGGAGCTAAGGTGGGTAAGAAGTAAGCTTGGCTACATATCAAGTGCATATAACAGAGGTAATTTATAACATGTCACTTATTGCATATAATGTGGAGCTTGACAACAGTGTAGTGTAGAAAACTGCACAGTTCAGTCTTTGACTAAAGATTACTGTTGCTGTCAGACATGTTTATGCTGATTTACAGCTTTCATTGTAATACACAAAATAAATTTACTTCATAAAGGAAGATGTCATGATGAGCATCTCTGCTCAAAACATGGAGAAAAATTATTTACTTTGTCAGCATCTATTAAAATATCTGACTAGTACTGACATTGAACACCTGTAGCAGTCTACATACAACAAACATTTTCAGACTGTAAAAGTATATCTAAGGAGGCATGACAGATAACTACATTACACTATTCACAATAGTGCTTATTTACCAAAAGAGCTCCCAGTAATGAAGAGACAGTAACAGTTAGCATTAGCTACCTAGCTACATGTTAGTAACTGTGTGCCAGCACTCATCAACAAACTCAAAATGTAATGTCAAAATACACAAAATTGGTTACCAACCATTCAGAAACGTCCTGCTGCAGTTGTAGAGTTTGAACTTCTTCAGCAGCTTCTCCCTCTGGCTCAGATTCTGGATAAAAGTTGTGTGGTTGAACCAAATCGCTACCGACGCCAGGTTGCCGGTCACGGTCACCGTAAACATTAGAGCATGGTGCCAGAAGCCCGAACGGCATCCCCTTCCGGAGAGGGGCGTGGTCAGGCACAGCTCATTGCATTTAAAGCTACAGACACAGAAACAGCCTGTTCTGAACAGGGCTCAAAAAGAGGGGTTTACAGGCATGCTGAAATATAGGATCGGAGTGGATTTTTTAGCAAAAAGCTTCAAATACATGCTTTGGGGACCTCTGAGACTTATTCAAACTTGTTGAAAAGGAGCATAATATGTCCCCTTTAAAAGCCAAAATAGTTGGGAACCACTGCTCTATTCTTTAAGACTGAATGTTTGTGATATCATTTTATATGAAGCAATATTCCGCTTTTTTAATGTATTTGAATGATGATTTTATTTCATACTAAAGACTGTATATTGATAATTTGACATATGCTAGGTGTGTAAGGGGCGTGTGTAGGGCCCAAATGCAGCACACAGTTCAACAAAAGCAGTTTCTAGTGACCTTTATTTTTACCAAGGCAGAACCTGGAGCTGGCAGGTAAATCCAAATATTCCTGGAAGACCTGGATGCTCTGGCTGAATGAGCCAGCACAGGATCACAGCCGCTGTTCAGCCCTGTTATTAGTATGCATCTTCAGTGATCTGTTCACACCTGGCTTTAAAATGTGTCTCAACATGTGTCTCTATTGACCACTTGTGATAGGATCTCACTTCCCATGCTTGATTTTAGCCAATTGACAGAGGGGTCTGTTGCCAATGTTCTTTTGTACAGTGTGCATGTGTGAGTGAGAAAGAGAGCGAGCGGGGCACGGAGGGGTTGAACGAAATTAATGCACTACGCACAGACACAGAATTTACAGTGAAATAAAGTTTTACCCATTTAAACCTAGTAACATTTTCCGTTCATTATGAAGCTGTGGCGGGACTAATTAGACCGTGGCAGAGGACGTCAGTACAGTGGGTGGTACTTCCGTGTGGCCAGGACGCATTTGCGTTCAATAGCATTTGGCCACACATGGCACCACACCACCTCCGACGTGGTCCGAGTGATCGGATCTCAATTGCGCCCTCAATGCGTCTTGGTTGTTCACACCTGTACTTGGAGCTGACCACTTGGGTGATGGGATCAAACGAGATGGATGTTAATACCAGGTGTGAACAGGGCTTAAGTACGTCTGTTCACAACTGGCTATAATATGTGTCTGCACATGCGTATCGATTGACCACTTGTGATGGATCTCACTTTCCCGCTTTATATGCAAATAAACAAGCATGAGTTATTGTTTTTAGCCAATCAACGGAAGGGTCCATTGTCAATTCACTTGTGTGTGAGCGAGAGAAAGAGCAAGAGAGCACGAGCGGGGCACGGAAGGGTTGAGTGAATTAATGAGCTACACACAGGTCTTATAGTGAAACAAACTTTTGTCCATTTGAAATAGTGTGTATATGTATGTATGTATGTATGTATGTATGTATGTATGTATGTATGTATGTATACATACACACATAATCTATATAATATAAATACACAATCGGTAGAGTAGACGGTTTCTTCAAGGTGGCCAAGGTGCGTTTGCATTCAAACTGCTAAAAGAATGTGGCCACATGTTCAGATTGTTCAGACCTGATATTAATTTCAGTCTAGGGTGATCCGCTCACAAGTGGTCAGCTCTAAGTACAGGTGTGAACGTACCCAAGACGCAGTGAGGGCGCATTTGAAATCCGATCACTCAGACCACATTCGGAGGTTGGTCTTGTGATCGGATCACTGAAGACGCATATTAATACCAGGTCTGAACAGGGCCATAATACAAACAAAGGCCAAAGTCACAAAAAGCAGTTTTCGAGGTCAGGGACAGAAGGGTGAAGTAATTACCGGGGTTCAGACGAGAAAGGCAAGTCGGGGACAAACAGGTTCGGCAACGGGGAATCAGTCCAAGAAATGCTCGGGAGTCTTGCATGGAGAAAAGCTAAGAAAAATCTGGCAAAGAATGACTGGAAGGCTGGAGTTCATATACTGGGTGAATGTAATCAGGGGCAGCTGTGTGACCAGGTGAATGGAATTGGCTTGATGAGGTGGGCGTGGCTAATGCAGGGAGGCACAGGAGAACACGGTGAATGGAAAATTACAGACTGGGAGCTGGATGACAGGGAATGAAGTGAGGGGGGTGACCTGAGATGCAGAACTGTGACAAGGTGACATAATCTAGGTATTTACACACACATATTGCATGTGTGTGCCTGATATTGTATATTTACTGTATTTGGGTAAGTAATGACATCAATTTAGTTTTCAAAACAAAAGTTACAAAGTGCTTCACAATAGAAAACTTACCATGAAGTATCAGACAGGCAGGGTAGTAACAAACAGTTGAGCAACAAAATATGATCTTCAGGGAATTTTAAGAATATTTATGTCATATGTGCAAATTGTGTTCACTTTGTTCAAGACCTACCCACAATAGTGTGTTTGGTGCGTGCCTCCTGGCTCCTCTGTACGCTCAGCTCTTCCTCCTGTCCTTCTGGGTCAGTGTGTGTGAGCCTGAAGTGATCTACTTCAGTCGGTGGGTTCTTCCACTCCACCTGAATAGAGACTTCTGTCTGGCCGAGAACTCGGATACCATCAATAGCTGAGACATCTGGGAAGAATACAAGTGTTGGACAACAAGGTGGAGCAGACATGAGCGTCAAACTGGGAAAGGCTGCATTACAGCCACAATAATCACAAGCATGTGCCCTGCTCTGCTCCCACATGTCCTTGAGCAAGACATTGAATCCCTACGACCCAGAAATGTGACCTTCCCAGGGCGGGTGCCAAACAGGAATTTTCATTATGCTACCACATGGTGACATTGTCACTAAAATGCCAGGAAAAGTGCACGGTGTAAACCCATTTTTTTTTATTGTAAACATGAACACCAGCAGAGAATGAATCTCAGTCTGATCACGTATATCATAAAATTATAATACAAGCATTGAGTGATTGCCAGTCTTGCATGATTAGAAAAATAATCAATCTCAGGTTTAAATGCAGGTTAAACTACATTTAAGTTAAATATGTCAACGTTATGTATATTCAAAGTGTAAATTAAGTCATAAAACACAAAACCATTAACCTATCTTTATAGTCAGACAGGGGTTATAACGTCAGAGTGCCATTACCACCATCAATAGTAAATATTACTATTATTGATATGTGATCAAATGGATAATTGTACATATTGTCATATGTTAAGTGCAACAGGGTACATAAAACACAGGTGTGATTTTTAGTATGAATTTAGTGATATAAGTTTGTAATTGTGTGGGTCCTGGGTTTGTAAGGAGAACACAGGGCTGTTCACCTCACCGTTCCCCTGTAAGGGAGCGGATGACCCACGTGAGTTGATAAATAGTATTTGTTAAATGAACTTAAGAAGTGCATGCTAAGTTCACTACACAGTGAATAGTTAAATTCTATCTGATGTTCAACTTACATCTGCCTGTCTTCTCTTCCCCAGGGTGTGCGAGTGAAAGACTTCCCCGGGGGCTTGCACTCTTATTAATGAGTTCCGGGAGGGCGATATGAGTTGAGTAAATTGGCAGAGGGGAGGATGTGTATTTGCAGTGTTTAAATGCATTTATGTTAATATTAATGTGGGTCTTTTAAGATTTTTGTGTGTATAGATATTTATATATTGTGTGGTTCTAATTGTGAATAGAACAAAAGGTTCTAATGAAAAGTTTTTTTGTTTTTTTTCTTTAAGTGTCAGCTATTGTGTTTTCCAAAGAGATCAAGAAAAAGATTCTTTAAACCCTCTTTTGAAGTAAAGAATCGTTTGAAGTTGAAAACTGTGCGACCAGTGAAACGACTGCCTCATGCTATGTGCTCCTCACACAACCATACGCCAGATGATGGTCTGTTTTCTCATGCCCGTACGGGAATTCCATGCTGTGTGAGGTTTTCCATGGCTAACCAGGCTAACCACACATTAGAGCCAAACTCTCGCTCTGTCTGTCTGTCTCTCTCACGCCCACCAATTCTGTCTATTAATCTCTTTCTCTTCACATCTGTGTCCTGCCACATCTGTGAGCAAGTTCGATTTCCGTTAAACACATCCGTGGACTCATTTCCTCGTAATTACCTTTAAATTTAATGGTTAACAAACCAGTGCTTAATGAAACACTTAGTAATGCCATCCTTCAGCTTGTTCATTGCTTTTAGCATCCCATTCGTGTAAAAAGACATATATCTTTAAATAGGTACAGGAAAAAAAATCTCCTCACCTTACACAAGTTACTGCAAGTAATTCAGCAAAAAGGGGGATGTACTGTCCATCCATGTAGACATGTGAGTAGCTGTTCAAATGCAAATTCAGTATTTTAATTTCTTGGTGATCTGTGACTTCACACTTGTCCATCTTTTTGCTTGCACTAGCCTCTGCCTTATAATCTAGTATCTTAAACAGCAGCACTTCCTTCCGCTAAACATTTAAGAGCTTGACATTTAAGCCTTTCCATGCTTGTACCTACATTTGATCTCAATAGTGACCATTTAATCCACAGAAAGTCTAACTAAATCCCCCAGACCTGCAGGCCATACCTAGGTCACATCTGTCCTTGCTCTAAAAAACACAGACACACTAAAAGGAGACATGCTGCACTCAGCCCTATTCCACTTCACCACAAATGAATGTCACTCTGAAAAATGCTCCTTAAGTCAAATTTGTAATGCTGTCAGTTATGTTTTTTAGTTGTGATCACAGCTACTGGTACTCACCTGTGGTAGCCTCAATCTTGTCTGCTTCACTTTGGACTTCTTTGATGACTGCATACACCTGGACAATGTAAGTGACCCCAGGAGTCAGTCCTGTGATGAGGTAGGAGTTCTCTGTGTTGGGAATCCGAACCTTGGGTACGACAGGTACAAACAAAGATGTTTAAAAATGTGGTTCCATGCTACGTCCTTTATTTGACATACCTATCCTATGACCAAAAAAAGAAAAAACTACCTGCTCCAAGGCACTCTCATCGCCTTTGGGATGATATGTCAGAATGTAATGCTCTGCCCCACGAACGGACTCCCACTCCACCAGGAGAGAGATGTCAGTCACCTTAACAACCCGCAGACCCTGTGGGCCGAAGACTGAGAGAGACAACAGGTAGATGCAGAGAAAGAGACAGAGTGAATATTTAATCAAGGTTGTAGAACATAAATATAACATTTTATTACTTTAATTGCATCCTTTACTGTTTTTTTTTTTTTTTGTAATACTTTGTCTTTCTTCTTCTCTTCGCTTGTAGTGGGCATGGCTCAATTGTAAAAAAAAAAAATAATAATAATAATAATAGAGATCAGCTTGCACTGAGTTGAAACTTGCTTGCGATACAGCAGATAACATCTCAATAAATGTTGTTTTAGTTTCCTGAATTTCAAAATCAAAATTCTGACAAAAGTTGTGATTATCTATTAACATAACTTAAATAAATGAAAAGCAGGGTGCACAAGTCTTGTCCTATTTGTTATGTTTATGCCCAAACACTTCATAAGGGTTGTACATGAGGCAAAATGAATGAATAAATTAATAGTTCACTGCACAGGAGTTCAGGAATCTCTGTTTTTAACTTATTTAAGGTCCAACAATGAAAACAGATTTAGTGTTCATTGTGATGGATTACATAACTCTAGCAGGTTTCAAGTTTAGAGTGAACTTATGACAGAAACCAATGGCTGCCTGGAAGCTGAAGCTGTCCTTGTCTTTCACCTGCCTGTCCCTCTTACACCTTTGGAGAGAAGTCATGAACCAGGCAAACACAATGCATATTTTGAACATTGAGGTCCCTTCACAAACCTGAGCTGGAAACAATTGGGAAAAATATTGTTTTTCAGTGGTTACAAAAAGCCAAAGAGCTTCGGTGAAGATGATGGAAAAAATATGGTAAGGGGGTGAGAAGGTATATTACTACTACGGGGGAGTACAATAACAAAAAGGCAGCCAAAAGACAGAAGACAGCAAGTCAGCATTGTTGGGGAGTGAGGCTTTCCACAAACAAGAAGAACTTTCTGTGGGTACGAAAGACTGAAATAAATGGGAGATGGTGGTGAATTAAGAGAAGTAAAGCATGGTACCCAGAAAATGTAAGCATAGGGGAAAAATGTGAAACGGGTGGTGAAGGAGTCCGCCATAACTTTGGAGGGGAAGGAATTCACATCAGGTTAAGACGCTGCTCCACACGGCAAAGACAGGAAGCTTAATGTTTTTCCTCAAATGTAGCAGTCCTTTTCCATCTAGTATCACTTAATATCCCTGTTGCTACTTGAGGCATGACTATCAACAATCTTTACCCTGGAATTATATTTCAGAAGAGCTAAGGTTGAATAAATTAAACATATTAAGATTGGAAAAAGTGGAGACTAATAGTGATTTGTGCCTTCTTTGATTGATAATGTTTAAAATACCATTTGAAGAAGGAAAATATGACTGAAACAACATAAAACGACTGTAAATCTGCAGTGAACGAGCACAAAGGAAGTATCACTGTTAACAATGTTCTGGCCCAATGAAATGGGAATTAAATCAACTTCTTTTTCTTTGTTCCTCTGTGTCCTATTATCTTTTTTTCCCCCCAAGTTTATAAATATTTTCAAGGGAATATTTTCACATGGAACTTGAAAAAATTGTCCAAATATGGTTTTGAGTTGAAAAATTCAAAGGGTACATTATGTTGAACATAATCTCTTTAAATGCGTCCATAAATCAAAGGAAAATTTTTTGAGACCGCCAAAGAGAGTTTGATAAGAGCGTTAAACAAAAAGCATCTGCTATGTGTTGATGTAGCTCTGAAGAAGTTACTATATTCATTATATCCAGATTACCTCATTAGATGTGGCTGCTAAATGTTCCTCTTTTCCCCTGTAGGATTGACAAGAATTTAGGCTAAGAACATATTTTCTTTGTTATGGCACCCCTGATTCTCTAAACCACATTACATCTGCCTTTGATAGTGGAGATTAAAAAAAAAAAAAAAAAACAATATTGAAGCTATATTAACATCGATCACATTGGAATGCAACTTCCCTGTAATGGATGTACAGTCTATCTAAAGGAATACTCTGAGAGTCACGTTGCCGTCATCACCCAGGGAGCAGACTGACATCCATCATCCAGGTGTTGAAATGGAAGGTAGCCACAAAAAACAAAGAACGTCTCAACTGTTTTGCTTTTGTGCTCCTCTTATCCCGCTGCTTATTACCACTATTATTACTAACACCTAAAGTCAACACAATGTATTTTTTCTTTCTTACCTCCCACTTTCCCTCCCTCCCTGTTTTTTCCTCTGACACGGTGCCAATGTTGATGTTGGACTCCATTCAAAAGCACCTACACACGAAAAGCTGCAGATCTGTCTCTAACTATTCTCTGCCTCTGCGGAGCAAAAACGCAGCTTGAAGAAACTAAATCGCCATCAAGGGTTTGACATAACTGACCTGCTACTGTGAAGACTATACCATTTATGCTCTATTCTGGTTTATAAAACTTTGGTTCAGGACCCGAAGTTGGCTGTGGATCTTCTTTTGTTGGAACCACACATAGTAAACCTTAGATATCCTCTGCTTTAAAGGGTGTGTTCTGTCCTTTGGGTTAAAGAAATGTCATAGACAAATATAGACATATGTTGTTTTATGAAGGAGAATATTTTAAAGCTCCTACTGCAGTTTTGACATTTACCTGCAACTGAATATTCTGGATTTCTTTAGAACCTGTCACAGTCTGAAAGTGTGAACTCAGTGAATTAAACTGTCCATGCCTGGCAGCTGCTGCTCACCTTTCTGCTCGCCTGGCCTTAAATTGCCATAAAATGCAATTTTGTACTCAGGTCCTGAGGCAGTACAGTAATAGTGGTCTGGCAAGCAGTGCATTTAGCAGGAAAGATGATGATTCTTCTGCGGGGTCAAAACTTGATGGAGCCCCAAAAGACCAATGGGTGTTCTTATATTCCTGTGGTATTATGTGACCTGAAGTCGTCCAGAGGCCAAAGCTGCCAGTGGTCATGGGGTCAGCGCACTGAAAGGGCCCCCATCAGCTGCTATATCTGAAATAACTGTTGGAGAGATTCTTTGAATTCCACAGAAGTAGGTCACTATGGCCATCATGAAAACTGCCATAACATCTTACATCAGTGAAGTGACCATTTATTACAAATAGTTTATTAGATTTAGTGGATAAGACTTCTCCTTGAGGGAGCTTTTATAGTACGAGCAGCAACAAGGATTCTGCTGCTGGTCATTGTAACATATTATATATTAGAAAAGACTTCAGTACTAAAGGCCAAAAACATAAGAAAGGTGTCTGATTAATTTTGGTAAAAAATATTTGCTAAAAGACAATGCTACCTAATCTCTTACTGAATCATTTATCTCTCCTTTTCATTCACAAAGGTACACGATACTTCGGTAGCAGGCTTCTCATTTTAGCTGGCCCTGAGTTTGCCATGAGGTAGCAGCAAAGCCAGAGTGACAACTGCCAGTCTAAAATAATTATGTATGAATATGGTGTTCCCCATCTTGCTAGTGTATGAGCCATTACCTCATCAGCTACTGTAGTTCACCTGCTAGCCATGCGAGTACTCTGCACATCACAAATTGAGATGGGAAATGTAGTTCTCTTATGGCTCCATTTTGCCAGCTCTATAAATGTCTGTCCCTGACTGTCTGACTGACTGGTGAAATTACACCATTGCTGTGTTTTTAAGTGGCAGTGTAGATTGTGACCCTGCTTTCAATGATATTTTTGATTTGCAAATATTTCACTCAGCTTTTTCATTGCTTTTATGGCTGAAGTGCATCAAAGTGCGGCTGCTGGAGTTTGGATCGTTTTTTTTCCACAAGCACATCCACCTCTTGTGACTGGCTGGTTCTCACTGCTCGCGTGAAGGGGAGTGGATTTAGGGAAGGCAGTGAAATTTGGGCTAAATGATAAACAGAACAGCTCTCAAGTATGACTTGGTTCCGTTCGCTCGTACCAAAGAGCTGTTGAAAAGAAATGGATCATTTGCGAATGTAACATCACTAATCATCAAGCCTTTAGCACCACATACAGTATATCACAAGGACGCATAAATGCTGTTCCATTTTCTGGTGTGTCCAGGGCTTTGAGCTAAATGGAGGGATATATCCATCCATTACTGAGTTATTATGCATGAAATGAAAATACTCCACAGAATTTGTATTACTCAGCATTTGAATAGCTTACCTAATGAACAGTCCTCCCCATAAAAGCCTTCTTCACAGATGCACTGGCCGTCAACACACTGGCCATTACCGATGCAGTCATTAGGACACTTCTGGACGCTGCAGTCTTCGCCGGTGAAGTGTGGGAAACACACACATTTTCCATCCACGCAGTGTCCTTTGTCGTTGCAATTGTCTGGACACATCAGCTGGCTACAGTCATCTCCTGTGTAGCCCTGATGGCACACACACTTCCCATCCACACATCGGCCGTTGTCATTGCACTCGTCCGGGCAGGAGGACACTGAGCAATCTGGGCCTTCCCATCCGGGGTTGCAGAGGCAGCTGCAGGTGTCGTGTTGGTAGGTACCATGGCCACTACAGCTCGTGTCCACACCTTGAGAAAGAAAAAAAGGTGAAAAGGTCACACTGTATGCTTGATAGATAATTTATAGGTTGTAAGACAGAGTTGTGGCTTCTAAGGGCATTACTTGCAAACCTCTTCACTCGCTCATAGAAAATATCTCATAAAATAAAAATCTTTTTTTTCCCCCATTTGTTCACACTATCAGTTCTGGGTCAAGAGTTGACTTCCTTGGTCAGCCTCCTAAATATTAAGTTTGTGACACAGCTTACCTGCAGCACCACCTCTTCCACAACAGCCCTGAGTACACTGGGTCTTTAAGTAGTTGACTTCTTCTTCCAGCCCATTGACTCTGTACATCAAGGACTTGAAACTTTCAGACTCTTCACAGTCACACTTTGGCGTCTGCAGCCTGATGTTGTGTTTGAAGATGATGTCGTTTTCTCCATTCGTAGTGGTCTCTGTCTGCAGACCTACAAAATAGGAAAAAATTCTACTTTTTAGATGCCAAATATACTGCAATGGTTGAAAATGGTCAAAGATTTAAGTACAACATTAATGCCCAGTGGAAAAGTCAACATGCAATACTATAGCTATATACTACAGCTGCATACACATATTCATATTCCTGCTTGTGTCTATAAATATTCTTAGTTGCATCCTTTTATTTTTATTTAGATTTTAATGACCTGCTTCATCCTGGGCTGGCAGGCGTTCTAGTTTACAAGTGGAGCTCCCTGGGATGTCAATTTTATAGACATGGCTGAAGGTGACTCCCTGCTCTGGGGCTGAGGGGTCTGGGTAGTTGTCGGCGGAGCTCAAGTGTGAGATGGTGCAGAGCAGGGCCAGCAGGCACAGGGCCCTCCACAGGAGTCTAGTGGTCATGGCTAGAGGACAAGATAAGAGCAGATTATTCAAGTGTAACGGCAAGTGTGCGGCTCACCTCACAAGCATGTTTCCCAAAATGTAGGAGTATTTGTTTAAGTAAAGTTGTTTTTACCAAAAAAGCATCAATAAGAACAAAACTAAACTCCTCACTTGTGACTGTAATTGCACATCAAATTCACTTCTAAGATTTTCACACCGAGTGGCATGAGACCTCGCTTTGAGCTGAAATATATATTCCATCTGTTATTTAGTGCAAGTATATGCATTTTTTTTTGGAGATTGTATCTTCTGCATGCACTAAGTGTAACAGACTACTGAAACTGTAGATGTTTGTCGTCATGGCTGGCTGGACTTCAGTCTCTGGCTGGAAAGTACAAACGTGACCCTCTTTCAGTCAGAGATTTATAGAGAACTGAGGACAGAAATACAGTCTGAATGGTACATAAGTTACATTACATTCATTGGGGCACGCTGGTGTATATTTAATTTCTGGAAACCTGAACCCTTATGTCACTGTGGTGTGTGTGAGTGTGTGTGTGCTTCTTATGCCCCTCATTCCACAGTATGGCAGCAGAAAGTGAGCAGTCATCACTTTGCCAGAGATCCTTTTGCTCTAAACCATAAATTGTCCTCAGTCAGGCGTTTCAGAGCTTCAGAAACCTGTCCTCAGTGATGATGTCATTGTATCTAATGACAATGATGTCATGTGAACATAAAACCTTGCAGTGGCTTCCCCAGGGAACCGAAATTACATGCTTTCAAAATAGCATGCCCGTCTTAACCTTCTGAAGGCCTTTTTTTGGGACTTTGGTCTGAATTTAACTTTCTGGTGTAAAAAATTTAAATAGTGGCAGCAGGAACTTCTGATCTAACTGTGCTGAGCTTGTGTGGTCTATGGAAACACAAAACCTCTAATAGAGTGACTGAAAGCTCAGTAATAAAGGGTTGGGGTACCCACTGTGATGCTTGACAACTGGAAAACTGCATAGCAATATACAGTAGCCTACATGTTTAAATAAATTTGTTGGATTTGTTTGAAACAACACAGGATAATTCTATGGAACATGCATACACTGCAAAACCCCTTACTGCACATACTAACCACAGAAGACAGAACTCTCTTCCTCAAACTTATTTCACTGTTTTAGCTGGACTTCACATCGGATCTATAAAAGTTTAATTATTTATAGTTTGGTCATTTTAAATCTTAAGTTATTCTGATGTTTGTTAAGTGGTTGCAGCTTTAAGAGGGGGCCAGCAGACCAACTGGAAATCCCTGTAATCAAAACATTTGCTCATTGAGTGTCAAAGACTCAAACAGATGGAAAAGCAGAAAATGTCCAGAGAGAGAAACAGATCCTAAAAATCCCGCTGGACACAGGGACAGCATCGGCCAAAACATTAAAATGTCAACAAGTGAACCTAAAACCTTCCAATCCTCCAGCCACCATGATGATACCAGATTAACAGAGATCCTGAGTGGGGATCCTAAATAACAGCATACTTGACCTTTGAGTGGTACGGAAAGGTCTTATGTACTTTCAATAAGTCAGGTGGAAAGCTACATCACTTACTCAATTGGACACAATATGTTTTCAGTTAAATAAGCGTTGGCTTATAAATCCTACTTCTGATGATTTGCACAGGATGTAACTCAAGTAGCTCTGTGATTCAAAATACTCCAGTCCTTTTTAAGGGAGACAAATAGACATGTAATTACCATAACCTGTTTCTTACTAGTCCAAAATGCAATATGCTTGACCTTGCTTGGTTATTTTAGCTGTCTGTTTGATGGCTGCTAGTCAAAAGCTTGAGGTTGGAGGCCTGTGCAAGAAATCCAAGCTATGACATCACTGGGAAACTGCTTTTTTGACCCTGTGTGGTGGCCAAAACTTAGAATTTAGTGCGTGTTTTATCAAAGGCCAAGATTTGGGAGGGCAAACCATAGATGATTAAGAGAGGGAGATGGAGAGAGGCAAATGGAAAGTAAGGGAAATAGAAAGAAAAGACCGGAGAGTGAGAGAGATGAAGTGAGTGAGAGAGAGTGAATAGGTAAAAGAGGGAATGATGGAGAGAGTGTGTGTGAATCGGTGACAGTCTAGCAGTTAGCCACATTAGTACACTATAGCCATGTGGAATGGCACTGAGTGCTGGCGCACACAGATGCTTAACAAGCATGTTTATAGCTCCCTGTCAAGGCTTTATTTGATGCTCGCCATTTTCAGGCCTCTCTTGTTATTTCTCTTGGAAGAGATAGCACTGTGACCTTCCAAGCATAGCGGAGTGCCACAACTGACTGCTAAGAATGTCCTGGTGTGGGAAAGAGAGACAGATGGAAGAATTAATCGAGAGAGGAAATGGGAAACAAAGGGGGAAGTGGTGCAGTCACAGTTGAGGTAGAGGAATGGTTGGATGGAAAAAAGGAAAGATAAATTAGTAGATGGATGGAGAGATAAATACCAGGATGTACTGACTGATGGGTTGATGGGTGATGGACAAATTGATGGATGAATGGATTGTTGACTGCACGGTATGGGTGGATGAATGGACAGATAGATTGATGAATGGTTGAATTGGATGGATGGATGGATGGATGGATGGATGGTATAATAACTACATGAATGGATAAATTAATTAATGGATTGGTGGAATGGATTGATGGAAATTAATTCATGGACTTATGTGTCCATTATAAATCAACGAAAGGATGGATGACTGAATGATGGATGACTGAATGGATAGATAGATGTTGGTTGAGTAATGACCAGATGAATACATGTGTGCACAGGACCGCGGGAAGATGTTTTAAGTTAGGGTTGCTGTAGTGGAAGGAGCATTTTACCCCAACCCATACAATAATACTGCAACACAAACCAAAAAAGCAGCAGCAGTAACAACAAATACGCACATTTTTGTCAAAGCTATATCAGTGTGATGTTAAAAGTAATTGACGACTGAATATTTGACTGCTCGGACCTTAAACCAAATAACTTACCTTGAGCTGCAGGCCAGGTGCTCAGGTGGTTATAATAATCCAAATGTGGCCTTGTGCTGATGTGTTACGGAAATGGAGTCTCTCATCAGGGCATGGATGTCCAATGAGTTCAAAATGTCAATGTGGACATGCATAAGGGAGAAGTGAGTTTGTCTCATCTGGGTCATGGTATTGCGTAGCCATGTTTTCACGCGATGCAAGGCAGAGAAGGTCCGCTCTGATAAGGCCAAAGAGATGGGCAGGGAAATACATGACTGAGTTTTTCAGCTTCTGCAAACATAGCTCTTGTTTGTGGACGAAAAATTGAAGTTGGGTGGCTGGAAAGGCTCCTCAAATGACGCCAAGTCAGTCCTACCCTGACACCTGTTAGCAACAAGCTCCTCAGTGGTCGCGTTGCTAGCGCCGATACTAAATTACAAATGTTGGTGGAGCTGCTCTCCTGCGTAGGCTGGGCGTCCCCTGTGCTCTCTTTAGCTGGTGGTATGCCAAAAAAAAACTGCAAAACGTTTTTCCTCCATTACGCCTTCTTCCATCATTAACTATCAATGCTACAGCAACAGGTTGTAAACTTATTAATCTTACAGTGAAGTTGACATGACCCGCCCTACACTGCCTCTGATTGGCTAATGATCGTTGCCTTCGCTGGTTGGATTGGTTTGGTTTAGGCGTGAGGAGTGAGGAGTGAGAGTGAGAGTGGTTAGTCACCGTAAGAAGTCATTCTGAGGCAGAGTAGAACTGGTCATGCCAACACTATAAAGAATAGAGGGTGCACCCTTACTTCCCGCGGCCATGTTTGTGGATGATATATAGATAGATAAATGAATAAATAAATGCTGGGAAAATGATGGATGGATGGATGGATGGATCAGTTATAAATGGATGGATCACTGGATGATTGATGGATCTATGAGTGGATCGATGGGTGGATAGATATATGGAAGATGGATGTATAGATCCAGTGGACCGGTGACATAAAGATGTTGAACCCTGGCATCAGTGTTCAACTCATTCATAATTTAAAGTCAGCTGGCTGCCACTAGTCATCCCAAGTCAATAAGCATCCTGCAAACTGCAGGATAAAGCAGAAAAACAGACTGGCAGTCCAGTGGATGCTCTTACTCAGCACATGGCCGTTCCAGATAGCATTTCAACCTGGCTTTCAAGCCTACACAAGTAAAATTCAACATGTCCTTAAACACTGTTAAAAATTCTTTTCTGACAATAACTTCTCTATGTCAAAGCAGAGCTATGTCAATGGGCCTGTAAAATGTTTGTTGACTACCTGTAATG
Organism: Seriola aureovittata; assembly: GCF_021018895.1. Lineage (NCBI taxonomy): Eukaryota > Metazoa > Chordata > Actinopteri > Carangiformes > Carangidae > Seriola > Seriola aureovittata. Next base: position 15,258,586 of record NC_079375.1, read on the forward strand.
TGTGTTCACTCTTTTATAAGGGAGACAGAAGTGCGTGGGACTTGGCCCATGTGTGTACAGTATGTGTGTGAAACTTGTCATTTATAGCTGATAGAGACGAGGGGGATTTGCCTCCAGAAGTAACAACAGCAATTTAATCACATACAGACAATAGTGTCTGGATCCACAGACACCTTTCACTGAAGGCTTCTTGACAAGTTGTAAGGGATGCTTGTGTGTTTGTGTGTGTTTCCAAACCTCTCCTTATACTCTCAGGGCTTTGGAAACAGTGAATGCACCAAACGTTGGGTTGAGAGAACAAGAGAAAGGGAGGGCAGGACAGATAACGAGAACCAAGACAAACAGCTGTAGAAAATAACTTGTACTGGGAATACAGATTCAGAAAAGAGACGGCAGTAGAAGAAGAAGAAGTCAGTGTACATTTGCCCTCTCCTCTCTCGGGAGGCATTAAGCCTCAGACAAAAGGCCGAGTGTTACGCCAGGTTTTAACTCTGGACAAATCTCAAAGGACCAAACCAACAAGCTTGAGGATGAGAAGAAGAGAGGGTTGAAAAAGAGGAGCGGCAAGGTCGTGCCTTTATGTGCGGTTGCAAACTTGCTGTGTTTGCAGGCATTCTTTTCCTTTCCTTTTTTCCTTCCCCACGCAGCAGCTTGCAGACAGAACAGGGAAACTGAAATGAATAAAACGAAGCTGAAAGCAATTATCGTCTGAGAGCAGAGCTTATATCTTCATGATTCTGTCTGCCTCCTGCTGCCATGCAGACCACAACGAGACCTTGATAAGGACTTCGCTTCATAAGAACCATAGAGGCACTTTTCGACTGTTTCAATGAGGTTGCCAAATGAAAACCTGACCTACCAAAAAAAAAGAGAAAAAGAAAAATAATGCAACCCGGGCATTAATAAAAACAGCCAAAATTCTAGATAGAGATTAATTTTTGAAATGATAAAAATGTGTTTTCAGTAGCTTTCTTGTTCCCTGGGGTCATTTTCAATCAGTGAAGGTAAATGAAAAACACCATAAAAAACATATGTATGCAATCTGAATACTTTTTATAAACCACCCACTCAGGATTGTGGGTCCTCTCTCTCTCTCTCTGTCTCTCTCACTCTCTCTCTCCCTCCCTCTCTTTCTCTCTCTATCATTTTGCATGGCTGAGGGCCCACATCTGTAGCTCATTTTGTGAGGGCTTCTGTGTATTCCCCGAGCCAGCACAGTAGCATTAAAGCTAAATCTTCTGGATTGACAGCCCTGTGAGAATATCTATCACCCCAGCACATATTTAATACAAATATTTATGTTATTATCGCAGAGGAAAATTTGTGCTGGCACCTTTGTTGACAGACAATTGAGGGTTATCTACAATACAGTGTGAACGTTAACTGGAGTCATAAGTAATAACTCTAATAGGCTACACGTTTGCAGGCACTAAAGGCTGTCATAGTTGTACCAATGGGGAAATAATCATGTTGATTTATGTAATATTGTCTGAGCATTTCCAAATATCCACATTACTTTTTTTTTTATAACTGATCCAAATTTCAAGATGTTTTCATGGAGCATCTCACTTAAAATGTTTTTTTTAAAAAAAGGTTTTTGTAAAATTAACAAGTTTACACTGAGCACCAAACGTTCACATAACTTCATTTAATGTGTCAAACCCCATCACATATCAATACCAAGATATCCGCAAGCTTCCCACAGACAAAGTGCTGCCATGCAAATCAAAACTAACATAAAAAGAACAGCTTCAGTCATGGGACACTTGATGAATTCCAGGTGTCAAGTCCAACTTTCGACTACCTGACAGCGGAATAGGAGTGAAAGTGAAATTGGATGCACGCTGCTTCATTAAAGTCTTAGAGGAGCCTTAGAGAGGATACAGAAAGAAAGGCGAGGGATGAGGAGACAAGGACAGAGTTAAGGAAAGATGAGTAAGGGAGTTAGGTGACAGGAGAGAAAAAAAGGGAGATGGGAGAGAAAGAAAAGCTGGCAAATAGCTGAGATGGAATTTGTTGTGTGAAAAGATAGAGATAATGAGGGAAGTAAACAGCATAACTGGTGCCCTTGAGATGATGTAGAAAATAAACATGAGCATTCCCTGAGCTCAGCAGAATTAACAACTTTGAGTTGCCATCAGTTTTTTTTTTTTTTACTTGATAGTCATCATGATAAATCAACTTTCATTCAGCCGATTATATGTTCAGAAATTTAAGAGAGTAAGTGACTTTAATTCTAATGTTGAACGAAATACAGCAATGAAACATCTAAAACTGTCACACACCTATATAGTCAACTGGAATAACGATGAGCTCTATCAATATCACATTCAAAAATTCAATACTACAAACATATTGTATAGAGGGGTAAAAATGTAGTTTAATGTTTAAATGAATGTATAATGTATAAAATGGTCAAACTAAAAAGTTGCCTTACCCTTGAGGATTTTCTCAAACGTTCTCCTCCTCTACCTTCTGTCTCTCTTTTCTCTGAAGGACTGAACGTCAGTCACCAAGCCTCTGCCTCTGCCACCTGTTGACAGCCCGGGCCCAATGATTCAAAGACCTCTTCGCTGCCAGTGACTTTTGCTCTACCCCTCCCTCCTCAATTGTTAAAATCTCTCCCAAATGCCTACAGGCCAATGGGCAGTTAGTTTGGGAGTGTCTCCTCTACTCAAGGGATTGAATGAAAAGGGAGAAGGAGGAGGAGAGATCATGAGCAGCGTTTGTTATTTGAGTTAATCACTCTCTATCTAAACACACCTCTTACCTTGCTTCTTCATCATCTCAACACTTTCTTTATTTTTTTAATAACAAATTTTTATTTTCCTCCCCGTATGTTTCTGGTTGCAGTAGCTAGCAGAGGAGGCTGGAATTAATCTATTTAGCAGAAGGAGTAGGGTCTTAAACACAGTAACTGGATAAAGGTTGGATTCAAGGGAGCGATTTTGAAGCCAAAAAAAACCTAGGGTAGGCTTATGATAGAAGGAACCACTGGGGAGACGTTACTTTTGACAAAATACGCTTTTAAAAGTCAAAACTGTACATGGGGTTACACAAGAAGTCTTAAAATAAAGGGCAAATTTGGATCAAAATGACCCGGACACAGCAGTGACATACAGATCGTATTAGTGACAAACAAAAAGAGCTTGGAGCATTTCCTGAAATAGTGATAATAATCACAAGAGTCCTTTGGAACATTACTTGGATGATTGGCAGCTAGAAACCAAAAAGTCTTGACTTCATTTGACATTTATTGTTCTCTCTGAAATGTTTCTCAAGTTATTTCTGTATTATTTTACCGCTTAGCCTCCAGCAGGCTAACTCCTTCAAGCCGACAGAGAAGCTAATCAAAAACTGCATTGATCACTTAAAAATATACAAAGAAAAACTATACTGTGTCAGTTTGGTTTCTGTTATGCAAGTATGCATATTGAAATTTGAAATAATGCTGCGGTGCGTGGAAACAAACAGTGACAGAAAACGCGCATCAGCCTCGACCACCATGACCATTACCAAAGGCCCCTAGGTGTCATGGTTGGCAATAGTTTACGCTGACAGTGGCTGTTTGTCTCTAAATATATAAGTAAGGTTTCAAGTTTCTGTGGGAACACAGACGGCGGTGAGTTTGTTCAAGTGAAACTGCAGCTGAGGCCGGGAGGGCAGGTGTTTGTACAGAACAAATTAAGACTTTTAATTGTACTCTCCTATGCGTTGGACAGAGTTTTTTTTCCCATTCTTACCCAACATCTGATGAAATGTTTGGCACCAAAACCATGTGTGTGAATTCAATACATATTCTGGCACTTGGCATACATCAAACCTGCTCACCAGCTGAAAGCCTGAATGTGATCAATCACAGATAAAAGAGACAAAGCATTTAAGCAAACGCTGCAAAAACTGGTTTACTTAAAAGAACTGATGTTCCTGCTAATGGCAGTGTCCAGTCTTAGTTACCTGCATAAAACTCTCTATTTTATGAATCTAAGTGATTAATCTAATAATCTAATATTAATTCCCCTTCTCTGATTTGTTTTCTGTTTTGGTCTCCACCAACTTCTGAGGGAAATATTTAGCTGGATCTTGCTGGTTTAGCTGCTAAATGCTCCAACATGGACATGTTGTTGCTGAAAACAGCTTAAGACAATCCCTAGAGCCAAAGGGAACCACTAAATTGGTCAGTATGAACGGCATGTTTCACGTCGTCTTTTGATCCATTGTTAAAAGAGAACTTTTTTGTGTTTATTGAAGATACAGTGGTTTTTCATGGCATATTTGCCAGGCTTTAGAAAAAGGCAAAAACAACAAGGTCAATATCATTGTCACTGAGAAGCAAAATAACTCTTGAAAGATAACATCTGTCATTTTGCAACAGTGTCTGTTGTGCATTTAGAAGCAAAGAGCTCCTGAATGAATCACCGGACGTTCCATAATGACACAGTCATTACAGAGAGTTTACACTTCCTCTGGATGTTAAGCTTTAACCTTGGAACAACAGTGGATGTAATGTTCAGGCAAGTTCAGAGTTTTCCACCCATGTTGCCAATTTCTATTATCAGAGAGTTATGAAACTTTCTATTACAGAATAAGGACAACAAAAAGATTAAGATTGATTAAGTTAAATTTATTTTTATAAGGTTGAAATATTTTGCTAATACATAGATGCCACTACATGCAACACAAGGAGGTTGTAATGTAGCCAACAAGTCTCCATGTTCAGTGCGTGTGTTGGTGGTAAATAAGGCGGCATATGTCTTTTTGCCACGACTTGTGTCCTTCCATGTCTGTGTGTGTGTGTGTGTGTGTGTGTGTGTGTGTGTGTTTGTGTGTGTGTGTGTGTGTGTATGTGTGTAGAGTTGTGAGCAGACTCTTGCTTATCTGAGATCAGCTTCAAATGTTTGGACCCAATTACACTGGGCTCTGGGATTTGGAAATAGGTGAACCAACGCCAAATCACTTGTGAGTGATGCAGTATCACACATACACCCACACGCACAGACCAATCATTCAAACTGCAAACTTGTCAACAGGTTTGACATAAATGTCAACAAGCATTAAGATTCACTTTCAGGTAAGAACCTGTCTACAAGAGCTTTTTATTACTTCTGAGGGAACATTTTTGTTGATGCTTTGTGGTTCTGTGGAAAATAATGACTAATCTTACTCTCGAAAAACATCATTCCCTTGGAATTACCTCTACCCCCACTTTTGCAATTAGTCAGTAGCTGCAGCGTAGTAGCTCCTTTTGTGTGCTATTTTAAAACCATAAGAATGTTTATATAAAGGGAGAGAGAGTGGAGGGTCTTAAATACTCGCAGACTTCATTCATGCTAAAACATATTTTCTCTCCATTCCTAAAAACAAGGGAAATCCTCAGCTTGAGTGAACACAAAGTAGACACAGAGCGTCAGATCGGCAAATTGAACTCCACTCATGCCCTCGTGTGTTGTGGGAGGTGATGACATTTACAGTGTTTCATGGAACAATGGGAAAATATTTCATGCATGTCACTATACTTGTAGGGAAATATGACTGTTTCCCATTGTAAGATGCCGGGAAACTTTCCCCTCATGAGCAACAGATGTAACAGAACTGCAGGGTGAATTTTATATTATGTCTTTGTTAATGTGATGCATGTCTGTTTCCTTTCTCTGGGGGGGGGGGGGGGGGGAGACCATCTCTGAACTCCTATTAGAAGGAGCCCACACACCTCTTATTTTCCTTTTTTACTTATCCCTGTTCTTTTGCTTCCAGACCAGAAACTAATCATTTACAGAAACTGTAAGTTTAAAGCTGCTGGATTAAGGTGTTTTTGACATCACAATGTGAACCTGGACATGCTTAAAGGTCAGCACAGTTGTTGGTCCTTGACTGAGGTACTTAGTCACTTTTGCTTTATGTGATGGAAAAGGCTACCTTATTTATTCAATTATGTGAGGCTGTATTTTGATTCTTATTAACCACGTGTAAACACTTGCTCTCACATGTTGGACTGAGGGATGTGCAAGGATGAAAGCTTGCAAGAAAGTTAAATTTGAGGTGAAAACTACTGCCTGATTTGTGATGAGTGCTCCTCGTCTTAAATCTGAGCATCAGAATTGAAGATAGTGACACATTTACAACGGCCAAACTTGAGAGAAATGTCTGGAAATTCCTTGTGGGCTGTACAATACCAATAACACCTGATCATGATAAATTCCCTTGTGGCTTGTGGTTTTTTCTCATGCTCTAAAAACTTGATGAGATCCTCATTATCAGAACAGAAATGTTTGGTTGTAGGTGGAAGGGCGGCCCTCACCATGGTTTTGTAATCAAAACAATGCTGGATGTTACATAATACACAAGCTTTTCTAAATACTTGTATGAAGTTTTACCTTGATCACATATATTTTCATACATTCTTCATCAGTTTTTTTTTGTTAAAGTAAAAAAAAATTGTTACTCACATGCCTTTTTTCAATCAAAGATTAATTTGTCATTATTCCACAAAATGACGTCAGATTCTGTTAATAGTCTTAACATGTGCGGTGTTTCTTATAGAACTAATGAAGCGATGAGCATGCTGGTATCTCTCATGCTTCCTCCAGCAGATTTTGGGATTTTACTTTCCTAAACAGAGGAAGTAATTTATTGTCCTCTGCCCTCGCTGCAGCTCATCTTGGTTTTCCTCCCGGCCAAGATAAACAGCAGCTTTCATGATGCTCATATATTTCTAGTTAGAACAGCCATTCAGAATGTGAAGACAACTACTGTTTACAACAGGTACTTATGCCGGTTAATGTCCCGCTGTAATTAACACGTTATGGAACCAGTAGCCAAAGACGGCATTAACTGAGCTGATGAATGCGTTATTTATTACTGCATGTTTTCTTTAACAAATGGATGTTATGATGATGATGATCATGATGATGATGATGATGATGATAAATAATGTGAATATGTGAATGCATTCATCAAGATGTTCTAACATCTCTAACTATCGCTGTTTTCAAATGGACATGAAAGCTAAGAAAAATTTTAATGTTCTTGATAAATTGATGAACAGAAAATAAATTGACCACAGTTTTCACACTCGTTTAAGTGCAAAATACCTCTAAATGTCAAAGGATTTGCTGTTTTTTTCTGTTTTATATTATTTTAAATTGAATAATTTTGGGGTTTGCACTGAGAGTTGGACAAAACAAGGAATCTGAGAACATCATCCTGGGTTGTGATGGTCATTTTTCACTATCATACAGTGAATCTATTTTATATTCTAAACAATTATTTGATTAAACTGTACAAATAATCAACAACTTCGTGGATAGTGGATGATCTTTAAATGCAGCCTTAACAATGATATTCTATAGTTCTAATATCAGTTCTCATGTCAAGCAAAGAAGGCATTTTAGTTCTATATACTGCACATGCTCTAAGACAGTACAACTAAAAAAGATAGCCCATAACTAAAGCATTTATTTCAGACAGACTCTCAGTCCCACTATAAGCTACATTAGTTTAAAGACATTTTGACCGTATCAGCCATTTATAACTGCATGTGTATCTGTGCTCAAACAACCGCTTTCAATGAACCCTCATTGGATTCCTTCAAGTAAATATACAAAAAGCACATTAACTCTACCCTTTGAACCAGATGATATGTTTAATCACACACAGGCTAACCGTAGAAAGGAGAACTGTAACATCACTGATCGCGTGTTTCCTTGAGGGTCTGGAAACTGTTGATTGAGAGGGCTGATTTGATCTGAAGGGGAGCTACACTGTGAGGGGCTGTGTGCAAAATGAGAGCTGACAGACGGATCCAAATAGCACCCGCAGATATCTAACACATGAAATATGTTTAAAGACTGACTAAATGTCTGGCTTGTCTGGGGGTTGTTAGGCTAGATTAACACAGCCAACTCAAAGCTGACAATTTTCCATCACCGTGGCATTTCTCTATTCCCGTCTAAACATGCAAAAATAGAGACAAAATGTTTTCCCATTGTTTACATGGAAATGACAAGATCAGATCAGGGGAAAGCGGAGCAAATACCGGTTTTTGATGCCATATTCTGTATGTTTACAGCTGTCAAATGTCTTGGGGGCTGCTCTTATTTTTGACCAGTGTAAACTGAACGTGTGTGACTTTGGTGGAAAGCTGATCAGATTAGAGGACACGGTGTAGAAAAAGCCTAAGTCACTAAAGGGAAAACAAACTAATGCCATATGGAGGTTCGGTTGAATGTGTTCCTTTCAAGGCTCTTGTTGTGTGTTCAGCTTTCTTTGATGCCTACCACACTGTGCTCATACGAACAAACTTGTGGGCACATACACACAAATAATGCTCATGTTCATACACAATAAGCCGTTGCCCTGTCTTTCATTATCTCTAATGCACACCGTACTTCAGTTTTATGTTCTTTTTCAACCACTCAGACTCGCAAAAGCAACATAAGGGGAATAATTGTACACTGTGATTATCTGATAATGTTGTTTAACCACTGTGAGCAGTCAACACACCCAGCTCTCAGACTGTTGTTCAAGATTATTGTTAATGTGGCTTTTGTTTTGTTAGACAGCACATGGTAAAGAGCGACAACAATGATCTGACAATGATATGTAGCAACAGCTGTGGTCTGGACTCAGACATGTGACGTCATGAGCACAATCCACGGCTTCTTGTGACACATCTGCTTCAGATAACCACTTAGAAAAGTGGGAACTGTTTGAGGGGAAAGAATTAATACTCAACGTTTATTAATAGCTACTTACAGACACCACGACTCACAAAATATGAGCAACCTGCTGTCAGAAAGATTATTAGCAGCATAGCACATGAGCAAATGAGCTGATTGGAACAGACAAGGCAAGTCAAGCAGCAGCCTGACAGATGAGCTGGTGTCAACAGCTGTAACAGCTTCCTGGGTTGATGGGGATACCAGTCCTCAGGGTCGGGTCATCATGTCATTAGATGCCGTGCGGAGACCCGACCCCCGGTCCATACCAGCTGACATAACCCAGCACTGCTTACGGCGTTTGATCTCAGAGACTCACCCATGGCTTTTTCTGTTAGTGCCTCAGAGAAAAAAGGTGAGAATTTTACAAAAATAGACAATCTCGAGCAGGTAAAGATCATACTAATTTTACAGTGAGAATGGAGTAGACTGCATGGTGGAGACTTTGTCACTTTCTCCATAAAAGTAACCACCCAAGGGACAAGAAAGACAAGAAAGAAAAATAAAAGGGAACTGTGTAACTCTGCATTGATGTTACATTTGTGACAAATCAGTGCAGTGGATAAATTATTTCTGCATTATTTTATTTTCTCAGGCATAGATATCTAATTTCAGCCGGCAGCAAGAACAAAGTTAAGATAGTGTCTGAGTGACAGGCTAAGACCTTTAGGTCTCCACTGGAAAATAGAGGCACACGGTTACAGAGAGTGACAGTGACAAATAACACACTTTCAGAGAGAGTTTTAAATGACTAATTTCCTGCCTGTATTAATATGATTCAAACACAAACATGGAAAAAACAGAGGTCACATGAATCTACACTTCCTCAGACCCTGACATGGAGGAAATTATTTCAGCTCCGTAAAACGACACCAGGAATTACCCTTCACCTGATTCTCCTGGGTCAAGAAAGATTTGTTTTCAAAGCTTGCGGACTACACTTCCTAGAGCATTGGTGGTCCAGTAACTAAGTATAATCACAGATGTGTCTGTACCTTTCTCTTTCCCTCTCTCTCTCTCTCTCTCTCCCTTTGTTGTCTCTGTCTCTTTTTCTCTACCCTCCAAAGTCACTGCGCTCATTTAAATTCAGACTTCATCATCTCAAAGTACTTCTGTTCTTCTCCTTGACAATGACATTAACATCTAACCATAAAAAATCAAGAGAATGCAGTTTTAGCTTTTACAAATATCCCTTTATATCCCTTGAAATGAGAAAAAAAACAGTATTGGCACGAAACATAAACCAGATAATGTTTTTCTTCATGAGGTTATGCATCAAACACTTTATTCACACAAATAGTGCAGCAGTGCATGAATATGAGACGGAGAGTTGATGTCTTTTGAAAAATGCTCCCTTCGGCAGACCATAAGTGAACGCAGCATATCTGCAGATGGGACTCATCATTTTTACTTGACCCAAAAGACTCAGTTCTAAGTCTTACAATATTGTGATTGATAATATTGAGTAGGTAATCTATCTGCCAGAACTAGAATGGTAAAACAGATGGTACGATACAATCACATATCACACTACTGCCCATATCATTCAGCTTTAAGAAAATAATAATGATGAACACAATTGTTCAGGTATTGAAAATGAAGACCTCTTGTGTGCTGGGAAGTTTCCTGAAACATTATATACTTTGGAAAGTGTAGGGAATCTAACTTTTTTGAGTTTGACCGGAGTTTTTGTGGATGGAATTACATATGTGTGCCGAGTTTTAGTTTTTTCTCATTTGCTCAAAACATTCACCAGACTATTGATACAATGTGTCATGGCATAAGTATTAATAATTAGTCATTTGCCTTGGCAATTTTTGTATTTCAGATATTTTATGTTTGATCTAATATTATTAATTTCCTATTAATTTCTGTGCCTGTTCATTAAATATCAGATGTAATAATCATATTTCCAGGGAATACCCTGTCCTTTGCACTCTTAGATAAACATGCCTCTGGCTAAATGTACTGAATTAAAGAGTATTTTCTTTTAAAGTTGTCATAATCATGTGTTTGATTATGGACTTATTCATGAGGGATGTAAATGTGCTTACCTGTCTGTATGCCATAAATTTGAACAAGCTCTCTCTTTCTCTTTCTCCTTCTTTCTGTATCTCCTGGGGCTATGCTACACATTCCCGAGGTCTGGAAAGCAGGGACCTCTAAGTCAGTTGGGTCATGGCCTCTTGCTAAATGGGCTGTGTCTGCTTCAAATGGACACTGATTACTTAAAGGAGAAGGAGTTCCCATGCTGACATGTCAGTGAAGGCATCGTAATGGTTAAAGACTGCTGATTCAGTGCCTGATACCTAATGTCTATTCACCAGACTGCATGAGGTATAACAAAATATTGTAAATGTGCTTCTAAAATTCAACCTAGAGACATAAAGACTCTTTTTGAATTAATAGCAGAGCTTATAATGGTAAAAGCAAACACTGTGGACCCAAATTCAACTGCATTTGTTTCAATAGCATGTTGAGTTATAAAGCTGGAAAGCCACAAAGATCCTTCTCTCCTCTAATTTTGATGTCTGAGTTTCTCCCGAAAGCGCACTTATAGAGTGTTTAAATATACTTGCAATGCTGCATGAGTTTTCCATGATCAAAAATCCAGTCTGAATGGCTTGCTTTGTCAATGATTTATTAAAGCAGCTTTAAATACTGTAACATGTGCTTGGTTCTTTTCATTTGGCAAAAAGGTTTGTGAGAGACGTCCGGTACAGAATAATGGACCAGTTGAAGGCTTGAGAGCTGTGGCTCCGCTTGGGAAGTTTACGACATCTCAAGGAGAGAAATGTATTTATTTTAGCCAGCCAGAGAAATACAGGAAATATCTCACTGTCAGATTTTTCCTCGTTGCACCAGGTACTGTATGCATTTGACCACATTTGTATAGGCCGGTCGTTCAAGACATAATACTTTTCTTGACATTTAGTGACTAATTAACTTGGTGTAGATACAAGTAGGCACACACAAGATCCTTCAGTAAAGCAATTCTTTGTAGACGGATCCAACAGAAGAAGAATCTTGTCCACATCTTAAAGTGAAATACACTGCATTACAACTTTCTTTGTGTGTCCATTTACTCTTCAGAAAATACTTTAAAAATATGCTAAATTGCAATGAAACTGAATTAATTTCTCTATACGATAAAAAAAAAAAAAAAATTAATTGTGAGTTAAGCCTAGATGTTAGATGTGCCTGTGTTAGAAACTGTGACCAGGTCATATACTTTTAAAAATACCAGGATCATGGCTGGGCTACAGCACAGAGTTGGTAATCCGAAGTTTTTCAGAGAAGCATGACATTTCTGTTGTCTGTGCCAAATTCCATCACATTATGGGCCCATATAATATTATGTTATTGTATAGAAATAAAAGTAACATTTTGTTTTGGCAGCTGGAGATGACTGCACTCCAAACTGAGTTTAAATATTTGAGCTACCAAAGCCGTACTAGGCTACACGCTGAGATGTGATGCTATATACTCCAACTATGGCCCCGATCAGTCCCAACTAAAATCACACATCACATCACATTCCTTCCAAGATGCCAAAGATACGTTTTTTTTAAATATATATTTCGCTCCCGCCTGGTGCAGCCTGATTACGTGGTCTTTGTCTGATTTATGTTCACATGTCATGTCAGACACAGTAAGGTCAAAAGGGGGCAAGCCTGCCCACCAAGAAAGACAGCAGTTTGTTTATTGTTTACAAGCTGATTTGAGCCTATTAAAATGTCATCGGCAGACATGGTCACGGTCCACACTGGAATTTAGACTTCAGTGTGTGTGTGTGTGTGTGTGTGTGTGTGTGTGTGTGTGTGTGTGAGTGTCCTCGTCTGCATCTGTCTTACATTTCATCAACAAAGTAGTGCAATATGAAAAGCAGGAGACGGAAACATTAAGAGTGAATATGCAATCTTCTCTTGTTCCTTATTAAATTATTTAAATAAAACGGTGTCTGAATCAAACACTCTCAAACAACCACGTGGATAGAAAGCATATTGTTCCTGTCACATACCCACCTCTAAGTGGTATGTTGGTAATCAGCAGCCACAGGATCCTTGTTTACCACAAACCATCTTGTGTAGGGTGGGATGAAAGGATGTCTAAACCACCATAGCAGAAGGAAAAGCTGATGAACATCAGAGAGGTTAGCTGGTTGGTGATGGCTCTGTGTGTGGGATGTATTAGTGGAAACAGAGCGCTTTCCCTCAGTGTGACTGTGTCACATGCAGGCATGAACCTTTCCCCTGGTTCTAACAATCTCTTAAGGGCTGAACGTCTTCTAAACAGGGTACTAGTGATGAAACTTAAGGTTTGTACTTTACTTAATTATTTCCATTATATTCTACTTTTACACTTAAACTCCACATCATCAGAGTGAAATACTGCGCTTATCCAATTCAATTACTTTGAAAAATAAGTTTTTAATATACACACCAATGAACATATTATAAAATATGAGTTATTAACAATTAACCCTGCAGTATATAAAGTAAAATCAACTCCAACTTAACTTGCTGCGACACCAATTGCTTACTTATGTTTCCACAGTAGTAATAATATTCATCCATTTGCCACTCATTAAGTACTCTTACTTAAGATGCTTAATTACTGATCACAATTCTGTGTTTTTACTTGAGTGACATTTTGAACCAAGGATCTTTCTTCTCTAAAAGTTATGCTAGCAGATATAAAATTGACTGGGAAGTTTAGGTTCTTATTACAACCTAAAATTAATAGTGCATGATGCACCCTGGATACAGACAAGCAATCAATGTACATGGGCATAATTGGATGACAGTAAAGTCAGTATAAGTAGCATCTCATGTGATTTCGGATTCTACATTGTGCTTCAGTTCTAAGGTGAAACCAGTGCACCTAATGGGTTCAGCCTCAGTTACATAATCTTGAACGTGTTCACTGCACTGCTGTCATTTTAATGGATGGGACTGCTGTGCCACTAACTTACCTCGGTAACAGATCACTTTTATATTGCATGGCTTTGTTCGCACATCTCCCACGGCTTTGCTATGATCAAACCTGAGGTCTTGATCCCCTGTAAAGCACATATCTGTCTACATGACATCTTTATATTTAATTGCTTCTTTGTTGCCAGCTGTCAGGAGACTGCATTGCTTCTCTTCTGTCATTTGTATTATCTGTACTATCTATGAGGTTCACCATCTTTCCCTTCGCGCAAAACACTCTCGGCTAGACACAACAGCTCAAATCTTTGTAATTGCCATCATCATTGGCTTTGTTATCAGCCACAATAAGACTCCTATTCTTTATGCTGTCAGTAACAGTAAAGTTGCAGAGCTGTTCACATTGAGTAACCGGGGATAGATACCTTACTCAAGGAAGCATTAGTGACAAAGGATACCTGCTCATGTCAACGGCTATCATGATGAATTTGCATGAGTTTGCTCAACAACAAGTCCCGTATAATGCATCTACAGAGAGCCTCATGATTACATCATTTAATCAGGAAGAAACTTGTTTGAGAGGGATTTTTGCCAACCAATGCAAATCTTTACTTTTGTTGGCACAAGCTAGAAGGTGACATTTATCATAAAGTTTACAATATGGAAAAATAGAAGTTCGCTTTGCTGATCCTCTCAAGTCTTTGACTCATCCATACTATATTACAAAAAGTACAGGGGGAATGATTTTGCCTTCTTGGTGATTTTGGAACAGCCACCTCAGGGGTTTGAACTATGAGCCAAAACCAACTGAGGGTCAAGAAGCAGTTTAACTATGACATACTGCTGCTGTCAATGTATTTTCCAAATCTCAAAAACTGAACAAAATTATATTTTGTTCTTGTTGACAACCATGTAATTTTACAATTACAGTCATTTGAAAAGATTTGTTACCCACTAACCCAGAAAGTAAAACAGTTGAATATTTCCACCTCAGGAAAAAAAAACAAAACTCTCATTTCATCAAACAGCAAAGATACTTCAACACCCAGTTATTGAGGTTTGTATGAGGACTTGAAGTACCACTTTCTCTAAGCACCATTAATGCACATCATCTACTGTCACTTATCATTTAGATCAACACTCAGAGGCCTGTACAGATTTTCCAGCCTGCTGTACAGAGGAAACACTGCCTGCAGTTTGTCATGTGTTAATATTTATCCAAGAAAGAAGGAATCCCCTCAAGGCTGTAAAATAATGGGGGTTGTTTGAGAAAACCTTAATGGAATCTGCTGCTATTGTTAAATCTTATTCTATAAAAACTTTTAAAACAATGTCCTGCTGTAACACATGTTGAAAGAAGACCACAGTGCGCTGTTTTGTCTAACACAAGAATTTCATTGTTGGGGTCGTCAGGGGAGGAAAGACGAGTCTGGTTTTCAGAATACGATTTCAGTCAGACATAAGGTTTAGATTCAGTATAAGAAGGGAATCGTTCCTTTGGTGGGTGGTAAGAAAGTGAGTATGAGTTTATAATCATATAACAACATTGCCACCTGTTGGTTTTTGAGTATTACCACAAGGGTTTAAAAATGGAAGCCCCAACCTTTCAGTGACTCATTCATTAGTGAAATTACAATAAAGAACTGTAGCATTCACATATTCCATTGTTGTTACTAAACCTAATTTGCAATCAAATGTCTCTGAATGAACATGTGAAAGTCAGACAGTTAGTTTGCCTATTAGGTGCTTATACATGTAGCTGAATCTCTTCAAATGTAATATCTAGCATCTTGATCACGCATTACCTGAAATCTCAGACAAAGCAAATTAATCAAAACCACTGTTGGCTACAGAAAAGTCAGCTACTTCGACAGACAGTTTTCTATACCTAAGTATTGCTATGTTAGAATTCATTCAAATGTGATAAATTATACCATCATGAGTCCTCAAATGTTTATAGTTATGTAATGTGATATTCACTTACGCTATGGACAAAATAAGAAAAACAGAAGAACACTATCCAACAGAATAGCAACATTGTAGACATGTCTAATGTTCTGGTTTTCACTAAAATGGTGTGTGATATTTATTCTATAAACACAAAATAAATACATAAAAAATAAAGTCACTGTCTATTCATGGACATCAGTAAGCACAAAATACTGGCAGCATCCAGGAGTTAAATACTTTTAAAAAAAACCTAAATCATTTCTGAGAATATTTTCTCTGTCACATGTGTATCTTTTTTTTTCTAATTCTTTTTCATTCTAATAACCTGGTTATAACTTTTCAATTGTAAAAGATGGGATTAGAGCTGCAATAATTTGTAAATTAACTGAGTAGTTGATCATCAGAAAATTAATTATCAACTACTTTGATAAGCGATTAACCGTTTTGAGTCATTTTGTCAGATAAAGGATGCCAATTTCCCTGGTTCTTGGTTCTCAAATATGTTTTTGGTTTAATTGGTATTTTATGATATTAAATTGAATGTCTGGGATTGGGCTGTTGCTCTGACAAAACTGTGTGTATATGAAGAAATCACCTCGGCGTTAAGAATCGAGAGAATTATCGACAGATGAACCGATAATGAAAAAAATCGTTAGTTCCAGCCTCAGTTATCATTTTTCACTCCTGGTCAACAGGTGGCGACATTTTCAGTCTGTATCATCCTTCTTTGGTGGTTTTGCACAACATTTTCAAATCCAACATGGCAGCCCTGAGGATTGCATGTTCAGGGTTAAATGCCCTTTATTCCTCTCTCTGCGCCCCAAAGCAGGTAACTTACCCGTTTTAGGGTGGTATGTTGTGGTTTAAGGTGTTTTGTTTAGACCGCATTGCATATTAGCGACAGAAGGAAAGAGAAATCAATGCTGACAGTGTTAGTGGTCTAAGTAGCTTTCTGACGTTAGCTTCGCAGCTAATGCTCAGTAACGTCTTCTATACTATATCTAAATGAAGACCTGTTTGTTCAGAGGCAACAGCAGCGGATGACTCCGATTGGGTTAAAATATGAACATTTCTCACTGGTTTTGTCTGTAGAAGCTTATATAAGACTGACAGTGACTTTAAGCTTTACTCACATTCGTCTGTCTGTTTTTCACGTCAACTGAAGCAGATGTCAACAAATCATCACGACACTTTGACTGTCTTAATTCAACAAATGTGTCTCAGTGACTTGAAATGTTAGCGTATAGGGACAGACACTCAGTGTTCACTTAATCATCAGTTTACTATTTCTCACCTGTGCTAAAAGCTGCAATTTAAAACAACAGCTCCGCCATAAATTCTGCCTGTGCGAAGACTTTTTGTGGTATATTCAATTATATATGAGTGAGATTATAATAGGAGGTGTTGCACTGGACTACATTACATTGAGAGGTGTTCTTAATTTTTTGTGTTGCAGACCAGCATACTACCATCACTAACTGTGACCTCAGTGCGTAAAAATATAATTGAATGAACACCTCTTTGACAGTGTCAAAGAATAACATTATAGCCATTATGGAAGTAGACTTTATGGCATAACAGCTGTATTGGATTGCAGTAGATTGTGCACTTGCACCTCAGGAAGTTAACACTGTATGCAGCCCTCAGGGTAAAACATGTAAGCGTGGAATATGTCAAGGTGACAGAGGCTATAGTATGGTTCAGATATAGAAACAAAGCAACAAACAATTCTTTTTTTTTTTTTTTTTTTACAAATTTATTTTGAAGAAATACAGTGCACTATCTAAGAAGGTGAAAAATTGCACTATTGACAATGCGTCGCTCCTTTCCCCTGATGTGAACTTGGACAATAATACTGTCCTGGCAGAACAGAGGAGTTTGTAAATATTAATATTTATTTAATAATACCGTTTTCCTCTTACTACAAAAATGCATGAACTAATGGTAGTAAAATCAAGTGTATTTGTCTATTTAAAAAACTTGTTTTCTTCTTTAATTTCTCTCAATAAACTATAGACAAATTACAAATTTTTAGTACTTAATAATTTTGCCTCCATCTTTTGGGCATACATATTTGATAGCCAAATAGAATATTAACCGATGCTACAAGATCATATTTCCCCTGAGCATGATCTATACCTTTGTGTTACAAAAAGGCTTCAAGAACAGCCTTTAACATTAGTCTCAGATCTTGGTAGACATTTACTTTGAGCTATTCATGCTATAGCACATAACATTAGCTGTCGGTCAGTAACAACTGCTGGAACATTGTGTGCAGGCCCTGAGGAGCTGCTGGGGGTCTGTGGAGCAGGTGAGATGTTACTACGTTAACTGGAGGATGCTGAGGGATGTCAAGAGAAGGCAGATGGCCTTTGACTATGCTGATGAGAGGCTACGGATCAATGCACTGAGAAAGAACACCATCCTACCCAAAGAGCTTCAGGTAGACTGCAATATTTCTAACTATAGTTGTATGAGTGGCATGCCAAAGTTATATATGATGCATGGGAATGCCAGCTGAGATCCCACTCAATTTTGCTGTCATTGGTCAATTGAAAAAACTTCAGCCTGCATCTTTGTGCTCACCCCAAAATAGCTACATTTTTGTTAATTGTCACAACTGTGTCTTTTGTGGTCATCATGGGAGTAATGAAAATCAATATCCAAAGTTATTCCAAATTGTTTAAAATACAAAAAAGACTGATTTCAGTTTTTAAATCTTTGCAGGAGGTGGCAAATAAAGAAATTTCAGCACTACCCAGGGACAGCTGCCCTGTGAGAATACGCAACAGGTGTGTGATGACTTCCCGACCCCGGGGAGTGAAGCGGAGGTGGCGAGTGAGCCGCATTGTCTTCCGTGATCTAGCTGATCACAACCAGATGTCTGGGATTCTGAGGGCAAGGTGGTGATTCTGGGTGTATTGGACACTACATTCGGATTGGATCATGAAAAACAGGCTGTGACAGTGGCTATGATCAGAAGAGCAGGACATCACCATTCAATATTGACTTGTTCTGGAGTCTTTAAAGGTATTGACTATAATAAAACAGTTCCACCACCACCCACAAAAGCCTGGAAAGTGTTGTAGTGAATTCACTGAGATTACTGCAGCATGTTTCCAGTATTTTTATATGATAACAAGGACATGAGTATGTCATTTCTGTAGATTGTTTGTCCATGTTTCCTTATTGCTCTTCTAAATATGAAAAAGTGGACCACATGCACATGTAACTAACTATATGCAGAAATTGATAAATAAATATTGTTGCACATCATTAAGTGTGTGTCAGTTTCTTGTAGAATGTAGATGCTGATACAGAGATGATCAATGATCTATAGAGTAATTAGTATAAATATGGTAAAGGGAAACCATGTTGTCATCCACCAACAAAAAGGACAACAGGTTAGTCACCCATTGAAAATTTTGACTGACAGGTATCACCTAAATTGAGAGCTGTTTGTCCTGTAATAGTGTGAATGGCAGCAAAACCCTGCATCCATTCAAATTAAGTTAAAACGTTTAGTCTGAAAGGCATAATAAAAAATAAAGTCATGTAATTAAGCACTTCAAAGAAGAAAGAAAGGTAGTTTCATACATTTTATGTATGTCAACACCTTAGTCCGATAGGTGGCGGTAGTGCGCGTATAGACTGGCTCGCCGACCACCAACAATCAAAAAAGAGGAAGAAGAAAGGCCTGCAGACACAGCAGAGAAAAGAACACACTTCTGAACCAAGCCAACATAAAAGATAAAACAAAGCCTAAATGGATCTAACTGAACAGGTGAACAGCATTTTTTATTCAGCTTCGTATGCACACTGACAGAGCAATACTAGGGCTTGTATAGTATAAATTGAAATGGCTGCGTTTACATGATTCCACTCTGAACAATGCTACGGTAGCTAATGTTAGTTAACTTAGCTAGTAGCAAGCCATCGCTAACGGGCAAAGTGATCTATTATTTTTTATCTGGACTTTTCATAAGCAGTTCATTTTTTAAACTAAACTTGAGTGCTCATTCGCCTGAAATGATAAAAGCGCCTAGTCATGTTTGTTGGTGTTTGTCAATAGCTTTGACTGTAGTTTATGAGAACATTCTAGCAACGTAATGCTAACGTAGCTAATGTTAGCTAAAGTCATAGTACATTATTTGTCGTCATGGCATCGAGATGTAAGTAGAGTTTCAAGATAATTTTTGGCTTCAATTTTTTTCAGAGGGGTTCAAGAGTATGTTAGATAACCAGGCACAGGGGACAGTCTATGGCATCTTATGACTACCAACCACTTGATCTTCCCTCACGTGTAGTAACAGGGTAACCACTTGTTTCAAGAGTGTCAGTTCCAAAGAAGCAGTAAACTTCTATTTAGTAGGATCTCCGTCCTCTAACGGGTTTTACTATTGGTTAACTCCTCCGAGGCTCCTCCTTGGCACCCTGACACAGAACTTTGTACTTACTGACCAATCAATAGTGTTCCTTTAGCCCCAGTAGCTCCCTTTTTCACTCAGCCACCCTGACACCCTGTTTCTCCGAGGAAGATTCTATCACCCTCAGGTGGAACTGTTTTTGCTGCTTTGGCTGGCGCCACCAAGCTGAAGCTGATTCCTGCCCCGCCTGTGTTGCACTCCCTCGAGAGGTGCATGTACGGCAGCTGCAATTCACTGAGTCCATCTATTCCTTCCACACCAACCAGGTGCTAGTGAGACCCTGGGATGAGTATGAGGAGGAGGACCGACAGAAGCAGTGTTGTCCCGGAGCTTAAGCTCCAGCAGCCAGTAGCCAATCCACCTCATCTCTGCTCCTGCCTCCTCCTCGAGCTGAGAGCCAGGAGTACAGGGGTGCTGGCCCTGTCCGAGCCTCTGTCTCAGGCTTGCATAATGCAAAGTATTTTACTGTCAGTATAGGGTGTTGGCTCAAGCCTTACACCTTCCCTAAAAAGCAACATTCCTACAGTACTTGCACTGCACAGGTATCGGATACTAGTGTCATTATGCAGGAGAGGTGCCTTATCAGAGAAGGGACCCTCCTCTCCCTTCTTGGCTGATGTAGAGCTGACAGTGAAGGGAAAGTGCGTGCTGCCTGCTCCTCCTCACCCACCCCACACAGTGTCAATGCTTTCATAAGTGAGAAAGGTGGAGCAAAAATAATCAGTGTAGCCTCACCTGCTTCACATGCTGATAATGCTAACTCAGCTGCTAACACACGGGCTGTGTATGCGGAATCACAGTGGAGAAGCCACACACTAGTTCTCCCTCTGGCATGGCAGCACCTGTATTAGGTGCATCATGACTGTCAGCTAATGCCCTGTTTATGTCCAATGCGGAGCAGGCACCAACTTCATGTTTCACACATGCTTAATTCAAGGATTTGTATTTCTCAGTGGTCTACTGCTTTCCCCAATGCAGATTAACCAGTTGGAGGCAGACTTGCAGGAGTTGGGGTCACTCTTGGAAAAGTCAGAGAGGCAGCGAGTGCAGGAACTGCTAAGACAGGAGCAGAAGAAGGTGGAGAAGGAGCTTTCAGTCAAACGACAACAGAAGGAGCAACAGGCCAGGAGACAAGCTGACCCATCTGCAGCCTCTAAAGCAGCATACACAGTCAAGATTACCAACTATGGTATGGTGCCATTGTTCACTAAGACTCTCAGTCATTTGTGAGAAAGTGCAACTGTGTGTGTGTATGTGTGTGAGTAAGAGAGAGAGAGAGCTGGAAAAGTATTTGAAAGCTGTTCACACTTTTGCATCTTCCATGTAGCCTGGGACCAGTCAGAGAAATTTGTTAAGATTTACCTCACACTGAAGGATGTGCACAAAATCCCATCGGAAAATGTGGAGGTCAACTTTACAGAAAGGTAATCAGCACACACATATACACATATTTAGTGTTCATCATTTGTCATGTGTTACTAACCGTACAACTGTATTTCCCCATTCTCTCTGCTGCAGGTCATTTTCTGTTCTGGTAAAGGATCTAGATGGGAAAAACCATCAGATGACAGTTCTCAATCTGTTATATCCAATCGATGAAAAGGACAGCTACAAAAAGGTGAATAAAGAACAACAAAACATCTTCAATTAATTTACAAATTTTTTACATGCTCAAGCTGTTTTGTCTCCAAAGATTTTTATCATATTATCATGCACACGAACATGCTCTTGATTCGCTTCACCTTGAAACATGCCATGTTCTGACATGGCTCACTTACAACTATTTAGCCACTAGAGGGCAGAAAGTAGACTCTAATATACTGTATTGACTTATCAGCGTCTAGCGGTCAAGGTGTTGGCTAAGATCAGATGAAGATGGCTCTCTTGTTGTACCTTTTTTTCCAGCTGTTTAGTGGTGTCTGTTCACAATTCCTGAAGAAAATATTTGGGTATCTTTGTCTCCCCCCCTGCAACAGATAAAAACAGACATGGTCCTGCTCATGTGCAAGAAGCAAACAACAAAGAAGTGGGAGTGCCTAACAACGGTGGAACAGCAGTCTAAAGAAAAAGAGTAAGTTCAGAAAATAATGTAATGAATGTGAGTTCTTGTAATTTGCATTAATCCAGAATTTTAATTGAGGTTGAACAAGTTCACAAAATGTATTGCACAACACGTACAAATGCATAAGCAGCAGCTAATGACACACTGGCATGAGTAGTTACATGAAGAATAAACAGTCACTCAGTGGTAATTTCACACCCACATCTGTCCAATCACCCAAAACAGCACTCCTTGTGAAGCACATTAAAGTGCAGTACCAGATCTATGTGCCAGGTGTCGCTGTGTATTAAGCAGAGAATATACATAGCTTGGGTTCACAGACACACAAGATGAGAGTAATAATACAAACAATTCAGAGAAACATACACATTCTCATAGTATTTCTCTAATGGCTCTCAATAGTAAACCCAATATGGATGAGAATGCAGACCCCAGTGAGGGCTTGATGAGCATGCTGAAGAAGATCTACGCAGAGGGAGATGACGAGATGAAGAGAACCATCAACAAAGCCTGGTCAGAGTCCCAAGAAAAGAAGATACGAGGAGAAGAAATGATGGATTTCTGAACTGCACTCACAGCGAGAGCAAGTGAGATCATCCAGGGCTGCAGCAGGCACAAGTTGAATATTTAATGATAGCAGTTAAAACTGAAGTCCCAATATGTGAATTATATTTCCCCAAAATCTAGAATTTATGTATACAGCTCATAGATAAGTTGGCAGGAATTATGTGTAAGCCCTGAATGGCCTCAGTTTGACTCTGCTTTGAAAACCAGGCTGTTGATGTTCTGTCAGTCGTTGGTCATAATGCAGAAACCTGTCCATAAATGAAATGGAAAATTCCTATAGAAGTACAAGGGTGCTGTTCACCAGATGGAACCTAAACACAGCAAGAAATCACAGTTTCATAACTTTTTTTTTTTTTTCTTTTGGTTAAGGTTTATTTTAAAGGGTTAAAGGACCACAATGCAGTTGTTTTTTGTTTTTTTTTAAATAAATGCCTGTCAGTAGAAGATGGTTTGAATTCGCCCTGGGTAATTGAAAAATGTAGTACATCTATACGTTCTGTGAAGGCACTTGTTAATAATGTTCCTGTGCAGAATTCAGTGTAGCGAAACTGAACTGATATTTAGGATGTTTTCAAGTGTACATTTGCCAAAGTCACATTTCTGTTCCTTCAGTGAAGACAACCAGAGGGCCCTTCTGACTGTTCTTGTCTTCATATCTTCATATTAGCCTTTGATTTTTTTTTTTTTTTTTTTTGTCATTCCATAAATAGATCAGATGATAGCTGCAAAGACAGTCCTACTCATGCGTCAGTCCAGTGTAATAATTCACATTACTGGGTCTGCGCGGGTATGTGTTTGATATTTAATGTATTCAATTAATTCCTGTTGCATCGTGTAACGCTCTAAAACACTCTTTATATTTACTTAATGTGGCGGTTGCACTTTTATAGTGATAGAACAGTTTCCTACTATAATTTGTATTTATGGTTCAACTGTTCACATTGTGGTTTTCCCGCCAATATTTGTGAAAATGTAAAAATCTACATTTCAATTATGTTGATATTTTCCTTTGGCTTATGTCATCCTCTTAAATGTATTGTTGCCTGCCCTCAGGTTGCTGATGCAGTCAAACAAATATAATTCTTGAACTGAGTTCTCTTTCTCAGTTTGTCTTCTGCTTTTGAGGTTAGAATAGATTTTATTCTATTTATTAGACATTTGTTTAGGCCACATCACATGTTTCCACTGGAGTGTTTGAATTTTGTATAGTCATAAGTTATACTGTATATACCTTCACAGAGGCCCGCCTCCCATGAAAAAGTTAGTTTTTTATGTTAAGACTGTCTCTACATGAAGTTCATTTAAATTCATTTTTAAAACAAAATCTGATTTACAAAAACAAAACACATTAACCTTCACCTAAACATTAGAAAGATGAGCCATGTTCCAGATACTGTTTGACCAAATTGGTTGCTGTTGCTGGTCACATGTTTCTGATGCACTCCAACTTTCACTGGTTAATGGCCTGTGTTTCTTTTATAAACAGTCACAACACAATTGAATAAAGGGAGTTTATACAATTAAAACCCTGCAGGGCATAGGCTTTGGAGTTTTTCCACCACCAGGTGGCAGCTGCAATCAGGACTTCGCTTGTTTCTCAGGGGATCTCATACACACACAAACATAAGTTTTTTTTTTATTGTAGGAATTGGAGCTTTTATTTTGTAGCTTCTGATGCTTTTAGCAAAATAACAAACACATTTCTGCGCCTGCAGTTTTTATGATCTGCAGGTGCTGAAGAATTGTTCATCATACAATTGTTTACAGAGAAGAGTCATATGAGCCTTTGTAATAGTTCCATGTTAGTGTGTCTGTTATCTAACGAACTGAAATCAGTTTTGAGGTATTTTATGAGGAATTTTCTCATTGACGTCACTGACAGTCTATAGGACCAACTGGTAGAGGTAGCTACTGTAAAAATGTTAATAATAAAGGCAGAATCATTTAGGCTGGATAAAATATTCACTCCCTCACTTGCTTCTCTTAACATAATCCCTTAAATAATGAAAGAGCAAAAGTTAATAGCTCAGGTTTATCTCAGGAGATTAAGTAAAATGACAGTTCTAGAATGAAGACTGTCTTCACAGTTTTCACCATCTGAACTGCCTTGCAGGAGTCTCTTTGCCACATTCAATAAACTTAGTCTCCAGATTAAAGATGACAAACAGTGGAAACCCCCCTGCTCGGGTCGCAGCGTGTTACTGGCCTGGCCTGGCAGCTGAGACACCAGCTGCATCAGCGAGAGTCAAAACCTTTTTCTTTTTTTTTCAGTAGCTGTTTCATTCATATTTTTCTTACATTCCAGATAATGTTTTGATTGAGTTTCTGTCTGGGCAAATCGTCTGGACTTTCTCCACCAGTGCGCCATCTCCCCCCGCCCACTGCCCCATGACGTCGCCGCTCGCCTATATAGGCGGAGAGAACCGTGCCCCGACACGCCAGATGGATACAGTTGGGAGAGGCGGACGCACCGTTACGCACCAGACCAACTACTGAAACAAATAAGCGAAAGGGATAAATATACTTATTTATATATACAACTTTACGAACTGATCACTTCTTCTGTGTTAAATGGATACCGGTTGTTTCTCCGCGGCGCAGCGTATCTCGTGCCACACCATGAATGCGGATTTATTTAAGCCTGTTCCGGAGCGTGGACCCCAACAGTCCTCTGTCCCGGTGAAAACCAGCAGGAATAAACCCGAACAAATCAAACCGGAGCTGGCCCAGGTGGTGACAGACTCCAAGACGGGAAGATCTTACAGCAAAGGGAAGCTTTTGGGAAAGGTACGAAGATTTTAATGTTTTACATGTGAATGTCTCGCTTCTCCACCGGAATCTTTCGGAGGCGACAGACGGATCTAGAATCCGTGTGAACGACTCGCTGTTTTAGTTTGTTACGGATAGGCTTCGTGTTTTAAAAAATCATTATCAGCTATTTTCCAGGTGTGTTAGCCTACTTATGCGGGAACAGGGAATGACCTCGTGGTGGATGTGAGCAACCTCCCCCTTGCTGTGCGCGTCATTGCTGAATGAATCAGGCGCAAGGTGTGCCCAGCTCCTGGACGCACACATGATTGGCAACACCTATGTAACCCGAAGAGTTATTATTTACAAGAATCCTTGCGTTTTAAACGGCACCTCTAAAAGAATGTTAAACCAATAACCCCCGATCTGTCTGACTGTGCTGTTGTTCCTCTCCCTCACAATGTAGCCGCTGTAATGATTTTTGACACCATATGTGCAGTGTATGAATGGAGCGGCTGTATCAACATGTTGCTAGTCATCGATACGCTGCGTCGGGCAGCCAGCCAAGCTTTCTTTTTTTTCATCCTCTGTCTCTCTCTCTCTCTGTCTCTCTCTCTTCCTCTCTCTCTCTGCTGCCTGCCGCAGAGCTGGAAACGTCTCCGTCAATTTCACGGCTAATGAATGCAGCAGCCTGGTCTGCCTCATCCTTCATGTCCTCGAGCCCTATATACTCTTGATTGGTTCAGGGTGAATGTATGAAAAACCAGCAGTAAACATGAGATTTGGGGCTGATTGTCGGTTTTAGAAGCACATCAGAACATCCAAGGCAACAAGAGATGCTGATCACCTTGATTATGAAATGGCTCATCTGACTTAGATTTAACCCTTTTTGATATGTTTGATCCTGGATTTCAGATTTCCCTCACCTGTTTAACTGACCCTCCGCCTCCACATCAGAATTGGCTAAATCATTGTTGAATCGTTTTACATTGCTGTATACATATTGATCCTTGGATCAAAGAGTTGCCATTGAGACAGTTTATTTATGGCCATTGCAGGTTTTCAACCTGCTGCTTTAACTGATCCTCATGTTTGTCTCCCCCAAGGGTGGCTTTGCTCGATGCTACGAGATGACAGACCTCTCCAACAACAAAATGTATGCCGTGAAGGTGATTCCACAGAGCAGGGTGTCCAAACCACACCAGAGGGACAAGGTACACAATCATACTCGATTGTTTTATCAGTGTGTCTTGCAGAGAGTACACTTCATAACCTTACTGCAAGTATCTGGATTTGTGTTAGGTTTGAAATATGCCAACACATTGATTGATTGTCGAATTTTGACAGATTACGAATGAGATCGAGCTGCACAAAACCCTGTCACACAAGCATGTGGTGAAATTCTCTCATCATTTTGAAGACCAAGAAAACATCTACATATTCCTTGAGCTCTGCAGTCGGAAGGTGAGACCTCAGAAATCTCTAGAACGATCTGCACAGGTTTCATGTCTTTTGCTTGCATGTGTACAGCCTGCTTTGTACTGCTCTACAGTGATGCAACAGGAACAAAAACAGAATATTATGATTTTTTTTTTTTTTTCTACTGAGTATTCATTTCTAACAGTCAAATCACCACTGACTTAGAGTCCCAGGCACCTTATTTGAATGCTACTGCGGTGTGTGTGATTATGTGTGTGCGCAGCAGTGTTGTACAGTCCACTGACAGATACGGGGTTGACAGTTCACTCATTGCTTTGTCTCTGCAGTCCCTAGCACACATTTGGAAGGCCAGACACACTCTCACAGAGCCAGAAGTGCGATATTACCTCAAACAGATCATATCCGGCCTCAAGTACCTCCACAGCAGAGGCATCCTACACAGAGATCTCAAACTAGGTATGTGATCATATGACTGAAACCGTTGCGTATACGCACACACAAGCATCCCAGGAATCTGCTGTGACTTTGGGCAGGCACATGTTATTTGTGGAATGCTGACTGGACAAATGTTTTTGTCTCTTTTAGGCAACTTCTTTGTCAACGAGAACATGGAACTGCGGCTGGGAGACTTTGGCCTCGCCGCCAAGCTGGAGACAGTCGAACAGAGGAAAAAGTGAGATTTATTTCCCTTTTTTTTTTTTTTTTTTTTTTTTTTTTTTTTAAATCTAAAGTTGTTAGCCACATTCTCTAACCTTGAAGAAAAAATTTATATCAAAATCATAAATGGCTCTCGGAACAATTTCTCAAAATTGACCCTATTATATACTGATTACTTTTTTTTTTTTTTTTCTTTTTCTTTGAAGTTAAAAGCTATACACATTACTTCTTTTTGAACAATACAGTCTAAACCATTTTCTAGGCTAAAACCATTACGTCAGCTGCCAAGCACACTTCCTCTCACCAACCCATCACCCTCTCACCCCCTCAATAAGTACCTAACTAAACCGGTTTCCAAGTGGCAGTTGAATGTAGCGGTTAGATCACAGTTTCAATACTTGTTTGACACCTTCCTGTGGAATACCAGATGAATGACTGCGACAGAAAAAAATGTTTCAACCACCACTTCCTTGTCCTCATGACACATCAACAGAACAGAAAACGAATTGAATAGTTTGAGGCATTAAATCTATTCTATACTTGTTTTTGTTTTTTTTCTCAGAACGATTTGTGGGACTCCCAACTATTTGGCCCCCGAGGTGCTCAACAGACAGGGCCATGGCACAGAGTCTGACGTTTGGTCTCTTGGATGTGTCATGTAAGTGTTTTCTGTTTTGTTTTGTGGTTTTTTTTTTTGTTTGTTTTTTTTTTTTTTTTTTTTGTCATGTGGACAAAGTCATGACAATAGTACAGTGTGAAATCGAGGAATCATTATTTTTGTCTCTTGATATGACCAAAGGTTGGTTTGGTTTCTCCTATTCAGGTACACACTGATGTGTGGCAATCCTCCTTTTGAGACCCTTGACCTGAAGGAGACTTACAAGTGTATAAAGGAAGTTCGGTACAACCTGCCCTCCACGCTTTCCCCCGCTGCACAGAAACTCATCTCAGGCATTCTGCAGAAAAACCCCAGCGACAGACTTTCACTGGATCAAATCCTCAACCACGAATTCTTCACCAAAGTATGTTATACTAATTGTGTCAGTTTTAATGAAGCGATAATCAAATGCTAATGTTTGTTTAGGGAGTGGAATCGGCACACGATGAATCATTGTTCTCACTGAGAACAAGGTGCGTGCCTTTTTACTTCCCTCTTGCATCTTCCTCACCTTTTTGTCTGCCTCTTCCTCCTCTAGGGTTTCACCCCTGATAAGCTTCCCCCCAGTAGCTGTGTAATGGTGCCAGAGCTCCACCCCCCCAGCCCTGCCAAGAAATTCTTCACTAAAATGGCCAAGAGCTTCTTTGGCAAAAAGAAAGCAAAAGGTAAGCAGCAGCGCAGCAACTGAGTGACTGACACAGTAGAACAACAGGTCATTCATTCAGCAAGTAACTGGGTTAGTAACATATTTGTCCATTTCTGTAAATGTAATCATGTAGCATTTATCATCTTGTTCATCCGGTTTTCTCTTACGGGAGCTGTTGTTTTTAAAAATGTTTTTAAGCTGAACAACCAGGTTGTATTCAGCTTTAGTTTCCCTCTGAGCATCTCTACTGTAGGTATTTAAGAGCTTCCAATGCTGAAACATATTTGTTGTGACTACAATGTATGAATCTTATTGTTGCAGTGGAGAAGATTCCATGCGAGGAAAAAGATGACAAAGACATTTCCAAGCTGGTGTCTGGCATTGTGAAATGTTCAATCAAACACCAGATCAGCTACAAGACAGTGGGACCCAATGAGGTACATCTTTTTTCTTTTCTTTTTTTTCCCCCTCTACTTCTGTAAGAAGAAAAAAAAAAAGTTGGATTTGTTAAAATGGGGTAATCCCAGCTACTAATAAAGTAATCAAGTCCCACAGCAGTTCTCAGCTGGTCTTAAAATCTGCAAAGGGATAAATGAAGTACATATTTTCTTCCCATATGACTAATAATTGCTTTGCATCCAGTGTTTGAAGTGGGCTTAAAACCTTGCCAACATGTTATTTTAAACAGTAAAAGCATCTTATAAATGGAACAGCGATGGAGACGGGGTGAATAAATGACTATGTATGTGTGTGTGTGTATATATATATATGCTATTCTGAGGTAAAACACTCTCCATTATATATATATATATATATATATATATATATATATTGCAAAACATATATATATTGCAAATCTAATATATAATATGGGGCAACCTTTTATTTGAACAATGGATAAAACATTTGACCTCACAACCTTCTTGTTAAAAGGATTCTAGAAGTTTGTTTTTCTGGCTGTTTAGCTGAGATTGCAGTATAAGATGCTGTGTTGTCCCAGAAGTCCTTCAGCCTGTCAACAGACAAGTGAAAGTCAGAGGAGAAATGTAGCACAGTCTGTTATGTTGGTTGTAGCTGTTACTGTCAGTAACAGGCGAGTGTCTGTAGTATGAATCTGAGGAAACTGTTATCACAGACTGGTTGAATCTATCTGGCTTTTCAAGTCAGAAGTACCCCATTTACTCTTTTGTTCATATGTTATGCATAAAAACACAGCACGCTAACAAACAGATTACAGGCTGGTAATTTTGAAACAGGTTTTGTGGTAACATGACATGTGAAACTAAATTTAAGGTGCAGCATGCTTGGACGCACACAGAATCAAACTGTTGTGCTTAAAGTTGTTTCAATTCAGTGGCAGTAATATGCCTAAGATTAAAACTTTCGAAACCAATGAGGCTGCGGCAGTTCAAGTTGTAGCAGATGTTAAAAAAAGAAGAGCGGCGTTGCTGTTCTGTGTTTAGACCAACAGTCGATGAGGAAGCCTTGCTCATGCAAACTATTTTTGAATTCTGTGTAAAGCTGTTTTTGCCATGTCATTTTTTTTGTCCTCTGCTCTTACCATCACTTTGTTCCTCATGTCATGAATGCGTGTTGACTCATCTGTTGTTGCTGCTCAGGTGCCCTCTCCCACCGGTCAGCTGGTCAGCTCTGTGCCTCTGGAACAGACTCCTGCAGAGGAGGAATCCAGGAAATCAATCTCTCGCTCCTTCAAGGGCACCATGGCCAGCAGCACTGAACGTAGGTTTCAATACCACTTTTCAATATACTTTTACTTGCTGACTTTTTTAAAGATATTATTTCAAAATCCAATGTTTTGCTTGTTTTCTCTCCAGCATGCGAGGATGTCTTGACCCCTGCAGCTGTTGCTGAATCGGCCATGAAAGTTCTCAACGGCTGCCTGGCCACCATGCCTGCAGGTAGGAGAGAGCAAAGCAGACAAACGGCACGCCAAATAAATACTGCTTCACTTAAGTCTTACAACATGAACCATTTCTTCCATTCTGTTGCATTAAATTAAGAATGATGCAGAATCATTCAAGTTTAATCGTCCAGATCTTTTCCTTGCCTCAGCCATTTCTTTAAATCCTCTGAATATCTGCTGACTCATGTAGCACCAAACTCCTTTTAAGCTTGTAGCTTTTATTATAGGGCCTTTTTTTTTTTTTTTTTTTTTTTTTTTTTTTTTTTTTTTTTTGTAAAATGCTGACTTACACACTTTGGAAATATAAACATGAACTTTTGTGTTCATTTACTCAGGATTGATATTATTATATGCTATGAAATGGTTCCACACTCACACAGTTTCCTCTCTCTCCAGCCACCAGAAACCCACCCTGTTTGTCCAGACCTCAGTCCTTCCTGTGGGTGACTAAATGGGTCGACTATTCAAACAAATATGGTTTTGGCTACCAGCTGTCGAACCAAAGTATCGGCGTTCTCTTCAATGAAGGAACACATCTCAGTCTTTGTGACCAACGCAAGTAAGTGCCTTTTTTTTCTTTTTTCTTTTTTTTAAGAATATTTACTAAGGGCGGCATGTAAACATTTACATAGTGCATAGGACTTCTTGATTGTTATATAAGACTCAGTCGTGCTCAAACTGTAATTATAAGTTTCTGCATAGCCAAAACAGTCATTTCCTGATCATAGGTTTTGATCATAATTAATTGAATATTTTAGGGATTGGTGTCCTCTATCAAACAATTACATTTTTAAATAATGTGGGGGGGGTTTTTTTGTTTTTCTTCCAAACAGGACAGTCCACTACTGCTTGACCAACAACAAACACTTCAGTTTCCCTGCCAACTCTCTACCTGAGCAACTTCGCAGCCAGAAACAAATTGTAGAGCTAATGGCCAACTACATGGAACAGAACCTCATGGAGGTATGAGGAATTGTGACTGTTCCAGCTGGTGGGCTGCAGTCATTAGTTTGATTAATCGTATATTGAATGATGATTATATATGTTTCATAAGAAATTGATTGTTTAAAAAGTTTATGTGAAATAAGAAAGGGCCTTCATAACCAACTTATGTTGTATATTTTCAAAATTGTCTGAGTGCAGTTACATAAGTGTATATAACCTGACCTTGTGATCTAAACTTAAATGCTTTCTGTCCTCCTCAGGGTGGAGATCTGCATTGTGAGGAACAGGTCTCTGGTGCTCCTCCTCTGCTGCTCCAGTGGGTGAAGACTGACCACGCGCTTGTCATGCTCTTCAACAACGGCACTCTACAGGTTCGAAAATGCACAAACTCTAAATTCAGAATCCTATATACATTTATAAAACACAACGCTGTAAAAAAGGGTTACAAGTTATAAAACTGTTAGTCAGATGTCATTTTCTATTTTCTTACATTCATGCTCTGTTTCAATCCTTCCAGGTTAACTTCTACACAGACCACACCAAACTCATCCTGTGCAAGTCATCTGATGACTCCTACTTACTCACCTACATCAGCCGGGAACGCGTCTCATATACTTACCTCCTCAGCATGCTTAATGAGATAGGCTGCACCTCCGAGCTACGACACCGACTCCGCTATGTGGTGCAGCTGCTCCAACATCACGCTGATGCCTGAGAGCATAGCTCTGTGCCTCCCAGGCTGCCAGAGCAGCAGATGCCTTAGAGGCAACCTGACTGGTTGACACCTTTTTTTTTTTTTTTAAATTTCTTTTTCTTTTTGGGGCAGCCTGACTGGTTGATATCATTTTTCAATGCAGTGCTGGGAGGGGCTGAAGCCTGTTTAGTTGACGGATGGAAGGCTGCTCAACTCCTCTGAGCAATATTCTTGCCTCGACTGGTGCTTAGGCTGCTGATTATCAAACTGACTGACCTTGATGAACATCAAGCAGTCAGGAAGTTGCCCAACGCAGCATCTGCCTGAAGGGTTTGTGCCTGTCCAGCTTATGCCTAAAAGGTATCCACCTGGAAGGTATTGCTACCTAAAATAAGAGACTCCTAAATGGCCTGAAATGATGGATTCCTCACAGGCAGATGCCTAAATGAACACCCAAACTCCCTATTACCTTCCCTCACTCACTCAGTCAAAACCACTGCTTCTTGGCTGGATCTTTTAAAGCCACCACCCAACCCTGCAGCTTTCAGCTTCCCCTGATATCCGATAACCCAGGCATGGTTTCTCAAAGATATCTAAACACTAAAATTGTCCTCTTTGCTTGCAACGGAACAAGGATAATCTTGCAGCTGGAATGCTTTCAGCTCCATTTTTCTAAAAGTATTTTGGCAGCAAGGTCATTTATCCCGTTGACTTGCACTGGACCTATGATCTTACAGCAGAGATGCTTTGGGAAGAAGTGCGGTTTGATTGGGGGGGGGGGGGGGGGAGAGAGAGAGAGAGAGACCCTCCTACCCTCGGTTGGTTTCTGGCCTCTTTGGACTATGGTGCACACATTCATTTTTTTCCCCTCCTTTTTAAAACAATTATGAGCCAGCTATAGGATCACACTACGATCTTGACCTCACATGCACAAATAACATTCCTGGCCTTATTTGATGATGGTGATGCTAAAGTTTGGAGAGTCATTGCTGCTTCTGCTCCAACATCACTTTTGTGTTTTGTTAGATAATCATCAATAGTCAAGTTTCACTGACGTGGTACACAGCATATTAAAGGGGCTATGGGAGCGACACATTTTTGCACTTTTTCCTTTCTTTTCTTTGTAAATTCATCTGGAAAGCAAAATCTTTTACTACCCACTTGTTATATTTTATTTGTTTTTAACTAGATACCAAAAGGCATTTTCTTTGTTGGTTTTTTAAAAAAAATGATTCAGTTTTAAATTCACGTATAGTAGGTGAATGTGAGTGTGCGTGCGCCACACGTGCTGGTAATCAAAACTGTTGGAATATGAGGTTTGGGAGGTTGGGGGAGGGATAAAAGTGCCTTTCTGAGGGATGTCTGTTTAGTGCAATAACAGCCCTTTGTGAATGTCAAGCTGGATACAAACAAGATTTGAGATGGGTTTTACAGGTGGGATTTACTTTTGTACTTGGAGTCAAGTTTAAAAGTAAGTCCACTAGCACTACACTCTCACTACCTGGTATAAGCTTTTAGAACAACTGGTATCATAAGTATATATCCCAGTAATATCTACTATGGAAAAAAAAAAAGAAAACATTGTACTCCGTTGTACTGTACTGTAATCCTTATCGGTTTACATTGCTTTCTCGACCCAGAGTTGTATCCTAAAAACTGTGACCTGGAATGCAAGTATTACGTACGTGTTTTCAAAAAACCCAACATTGTGAAAGCCATCTGCCAATTCAGAAAGAGTCTTTATTTTTTGGCACATAATGTCCTGTTTATTTATTTTTATTTATACATGTTTTTTATTTATTGTGTAAATGTTATTGTCTTGACACGAGGAATTCCGATCACCTTTTTGTATTGTAACGTATTTGGGGGGGGAAATGGGACAAAAATAAAGTTTATTGAAAATGATCTAAATTTGCACTCATTATTGCAGACTGAAACTTGTTTCTTATCTTTTCATTTGTACTTATTTTAAAGAAGACAGAAGCCTAATTTGAAGTCCTGTCTGGCATTCACTAGATGGACGTGCATGAGTGCATTAAAGCACAACTTCATAAGTCATCTTACCCTCGACTTGCTGTCTATGCAGACGACATGCTTGTTTATTTAGAAGGTTGACATGAACAGATGCCCGTTTTCATGAGTGATGTGATATACTACTTAAAACTAGAAGGGTACTCGAGAGTGCAGACCTCTGCCAAGGCCGATGTCAAACAACATATACCAGACTTCAGAGAATAAAAAATTGTTTCTTCCCTTGCCCATGCGCCATCCCTCCACCAAGTTCAGTACAAAATCACTTAAGTACTTTTTGCGTAATCCTGCCGACAAACAAACAGACATGGGTGAAAACATAACCTCCTTGGCGGAGGTAATGAATGTCATTCCCTGACTTCTTTATCTTCTACTATTCTACTCTTACGAATCCCTTGGCAAGTATCTTAAATGAAAGGAAAGCAAGTCTTCTACATCTATTAAATGTGACAGGCAGCCTAGGAGGAAAGTTAAAACTGTGATGGTGCCAACTCACAAGGGCAGCCTTGGTAAGGTCTATAAACTGTAGTTGGGCATGCTGTGACTGTTCAGTCTGTTGCTGACTCACATATACTTTGACTCAAGTTTCAATGTGGACTCTTAGGTCTGTGTGTTTACTTCTTTTGAAGCTTCTTGGGGTGTAAGTCAGTGGATTAGGAAGTTGGAAACATTTCTATGGCTTATCACATCACTGTGGAAGACAATAATACAGCCTTGCTAGCCCCCCCAACAATCAATTAATTCGTTAAGAAAGACTGGAAAGACACCTTTGACTTTTAGAAGAGTGGTAACTGCATGAAAGTCTTGCAACAGATTAAAGTATACTCTTGTTTTGAAACTACAAATGAACTACAAAATGAAATAATTAATGTACACACATCCCAAAATGGTGTGTTGGCAAAAACGCACATACATCACATCTCACCTGATGAAGGTGTATTGTTAAAATGTTGTAGCTGTACAAAACATTCTGTTAAATGTCAACTTAGTGTGCAGGCACACTAGAACCAACTGCAGTACTTCTGGTGTGTGCTACAGGCATTGAATGACAAACATCAAATGACAATACAACACACAATGTAGCCGCTGTGTGTTGTCCTAGATACTGGGCTCTTCTTGGTTGGGTCAGTCCTAAAGGAATTTGCCATTTCCTTCTCTGATAAATGTGAACCATAGGAACTACATTCATGGTCTAAACAACCACTGTAAGCCAGTGTAATCATGTTTTATTATTTACCATGTGACAAAGTTGCATTCAAAACCAGATAAACGCCTTACTGTAAGAGACAACCTGTTCTTTAAATAGAGGAGCTTCTAAACATGACCCTGTTCTTGTTGCCCTGCAGGCTTGAGCAGTAACATTACTGACACCTCAGAGTAAGTTCCTCATCACAGCATCTATACAGTGGCAATAACAACTTCAACAATAACTTAAACAGTGTCTGCAGGCTAAAGCCTATGAATTCCTTATAATAGCTTTGGTACAGATTGAAAAAGGAAGAAAACTAATTAGCCTGTTCTATGACACTACAGCTCGTTGAGGTGTCATTACAACCCAGTGTGACGTCAAAATAATTCCTTGCTATTCTCACTGTAATAATGTATGGTAATGTAGTATATAATCAGTATCATGGAAATGAGTAAACAGCACACAAGATCAGAGCATCATCATGACTTTTATATGGATTTAGCTGATAAAAATTTAAATTGAAATGATTATTCTGAAATGTGAATCCATTTTTTACATTTAACCAAAAACTGGAGTATATTTGCTGTTAAAAAAAAAAAAATGTTAACATATA
The DNA here is from genome assembly GCF_021018895.1 of Seriola aureovittata. Taxonomy (NCBI): domain Eukaryota; kingdom Metazoa; phylum Chordata; class Actinopteri; order Carangiformes; family Carangidae; genus Seriola; species Seriola aureovittata. The sequence continues at coordinate 15,294,785 of NC_079375.1, forward strand.
AAAAAAGACCTGGATAAAAGCAGCTGTTTTTTTTTTATCTGTCTACATCTACATAGTATCAGCTGACAGACTCCATCTTCAGATAAGGAAAAAATAGTTGGAGGTTGTGATGTCAATGACAGAGTCACATTATTGTTTGAAACTTAACAAGAATGTTGTAAGACAGGGACACATTTTTTCTGACAAGATTGTTGGTAAAAGTTTCCATACCTATGCATACCTTGAAAAGACAGAGTCCAGCTGTTAATTACAGCCAACAACCAGTTCAGTAGAAACCAAGTGCTGGCAGAGGATTCATAAACTGTCAACTGCACTCTGTAAAATTACCCATTTTACCCAAAATCCCATTTTCAAACTCCTTTATCTTGATCTCAACTACACACCTGTAAAGTTCTGTGACAGTATCTCACTTGGTTGTGACATTCAGTTTTAACATGGTGACAAAATCTGTCCCTAGACATATTAACATCTGCCAAAGTACTCAAAATTGCCCCTGTGTTAGTGCCTGTTAGCCCTGCCGTCGCAGCTGGTAACAAGCACATATATCACATACATGGATATGAACATAAACACGTGATTTCATACTTGTCCACATACACACAGGCAAGTTTTGCATTCGGCCCAAAAAAGCACATATTCATACGCACATGAGGTAGGCCTACACCAGATGGGTAACCAGCAGATAGCTCTGGTTGTCTGACAGATGCATGCACAGACACATACAGCCTGGCTCATTGCCACACTCTCAGCTGTTGTTATGATGCAGCACTGCTCCTTTCAGCCATGGACACAGGCAGAGAGGTAATGAGAGCCAATGCAGCCTTGTTAGTGGCTTTTTTTGTGTTGTGTGTGTGTCTGAGATTGGCAGCTACTCTAAGAAACCCCACAGAGGCAGAGAGGGGGAGAGAGAGTGAAATGTCGTCAAATTTCCCTCCTGATTGCAGGCCGGAATCTGGGGCAGCAGCAAGAGATCACAAGGCTGCTTTGATGTGACTCAGAGGCCAAAATGTGCTGATTCCACATCTTTAATTGCAGTGTGAGACGTTCACTTCACTCCATTCACACCCAGTTATTACCTCAGAGGTCTAAATGGGATTCTCCACTCTCAAACGCCTTTCTGCAGTCAGTATCTAATATGATAAAAGAAATCTTGTTACTGATCAATAACACACATATCCTAAACCTGTACCTGTTTGGCCTGAGCTGACTGAATGCTGATTTTTAGGCCAGTATTGGGGTGTAACATAACCACATAAATTTAATTGTTGACAGTCTGGAGAAAGACAACAAACAAGGGCAGGGAGAGAGAGAGAGAGAAAGAAAGAAAGAAAGAGAGAGAGAGAGAGAGAGAGAGAGAGACAGAGAGAGAGAGAGAGAGAGAGAGTGAGTATGAGGGGAATGACATACATGCCCCAGGAATGTTATAATCAATTAAAAAACTATGTTGACATCATGTGTGCTGGTGTGATGATGTAAAAGATGCAGAGAGGCAGACAAGCAGAGTCGGTTGTTTTAGTGCTGATTTGCACCCACATTAGACAGAGAGATAGGGTAGAAAGTTTGAGCGTTCAAGACAGAAATGAACTGTTATCTTTTTCCAAGTCCCAGATGCTATCTGCTCACACTGGCAGTTACACATAGAAGATGGAAGCCTGCTGTTTTCTGAATATATTCACAGGCCTGCCTTATTATCAGCTTTTTAACCGTGCACTGCTGTTCTTTAAAGCTGTAGTCCTCAGTATGTGGTCCAAAGATGTCCAAATCAAGCTAAGACAAAGAACTTCAGTGTGGCTGTTATTAAAAGGATAGTTCCTGTTATTTGTCCAATTAACCAGGGTCTCTCTTTTGTAGCTGTTGGTTACGGGAACATCATACTCACCTCAAGAATTGCTGAGATCTGGGACCATGGCAGAATCGCTAAACCAAACAGGACAAAAAACACAAGTGATCAGATGTGATCACAGAGGTTATAAATAAACCAACAGTACAGTATTGTCTTCCACTTGATTTGAGGCTAAAACCAAAAGTGAATGTGCCCAAAATATTTGTACAATACCTTGTTGCACAGGAAAACCATGTGTGCACAATTATGGTTAGTAGAGTAGGTCAGATGTTGAACCAGGACATTGGTCTATAAACTGTGATGGATGCTTACAATGAACAGTTTAGGTCATAATCTTACTGTTTGCTTGCTCACTGCTCCTTTCTTTTGTGTTTCAAATAAGTTTGGCTAACCATGGGTTTTTTCAGTAACCTGTATCGACTGTTTTTTTGTCCCGATGTTGCTGTGCTCCTGGATCTCAGCAGTCTTTTTCACACATTACAACAGAACCAATTGACAAACAAATAAGGATAAGTTTGAGTTTGTAATAAAGTGGAATTATCCTTTAACAAGAGAGAATGTATGATTGTGCACATGATTGTCTTCACAATGTTGTTTAGATTAGATTAGATTAGATTAACATTATTTATCCCACAACTGGGAAATTAATTTACCACAGCAGAAAAATAAACATCTATAGAATAAACATCTATGGCTATTATACATATTGTTGTATGTAGAAGCTGTTTAAAATAGCGATAATCCGCAATATAATCTGTGACATAAATGTCCCTTTTGCTTCTTCCTTTTTATAGAATGATGTAATGCATTAGCAATGCTGCACATATTCAGTTTAGTAAAGCTCTTCTGTTTGCTGAACGGCATCTGGTCGGCTTTTTCCAGGAAAAAATCCACAGATTCACAGGAAGCAATGCATTTCATGCTTCAAGCAGTAGTTTGGAATAAATAGATGATCTCTGTAAATAACATGAGCAGCAGTAGCCAACATGGCACAAGAGACAACAGAGAAAACAATATCATAAAAACAATACCTTCATCAACAAGGATCTGAACATATAAGGTGGTGAATGTGATTTCTAGGAAGTGCAGGGCAAAATTAGTGTTTATATCTATCATGAACACCTTACGATTTACCATTATTTATTTGAGCTGTGCTGTTCTAAACCACAGTGTATGAAGACAAAACAAGAAGATACAAAGAAACTGTTAAAATCAGACAGAATTTGGAATATATCTTGGAAATATACCGTATCACCTCCTCATTGTAAAACAGAGTCAGTACAGTTTACAGCAATTCAGCATCAAACCATCTCCTCAACTGTACCTAATCAGCAATGCGCCCATCTCCTTTCAGCGATACGACTGCTTTCTCAGCCCTTTTTGGCAAAGTCATTTTCCTTCTTCCTGTCTCTATTATTTTGTTCAAATTATCATGCCTGATTAACAGTGATTAATAGAGTTGGATGGGTTATCAGAGTTTTCCAACTCTGTTGGTTGGAATGAGGTCATTTTGTCATTACACAGGGTTTCTGCAGTGTGTGGGAGTTGGAATAGGACTCTGACATGTCCGAACATGTCTGCATAGGCCTGGCCACAATCATTGGCTCTATCTCATGCTGCACATGCTCCTTGGATGGTCCCATTTCCGGAGGTGGGAAGTTCTTCAGACTTTAGTGTGTACATACACTTTTAAGTCGAAATGTTGAATCAACATGGATGCCACAAAGAAGATATGCTGTATTTTATTACTCAGAGCATTAAAACGACATGTTGATAAATGTTTCCAGCATGTGTGTTACTAATTATCAGGGTTACTAATAATTAATACTTCTCTAAGTAATCTAGGTCAGTCTACAAGGACAGCAGGTAACTGTTACAACCTAACACAATATTAAAAAATTGATATGTAATACATGAATTAGCACCGTCAATCAAAAGCTTCTCACCATCAACCAAACATTTACTTTCATCCATCATGTCATATGACTTTCCAAGTTGTTGTTCTGACTGGAGGGGTCACTCACATGAATTTAACACATTTTTCTGATTATTGCACCTTCACATGAATATAGGTTCAATCTGTGTTCCTCTCTTTAAGCCAGGCTCAAAGCTGTAAAGCTTTTGTTTTGATATTTTTTTGAGCAAGAAAGTAACCATATAGATTTCAAAGACGGGGACAGTTTATCCAACTAATAATGCCTGTTTGGAAATTTGCTATATATCTTTAACCAAACTCAGTGTCAATTCCATTTTTTCCCTGAAAAAGTCTGTTTGTGGACCTTGGAGTTAAGATTATTCTATCACAGTCCAGTCAAGTACAGTTGTGTTGAGCTGTAATTACCAGTGCAGAGCTGAGCTGCTGATAGTAGCAAGAACACTGCTGTTCCAATTGCAAATGGTCCTCCTGTCCACAGGAGTTCGAATTCTGAGTTGACCTTGCCAAGATCTAACTCCTAAGCACGGGAGTCTGAACTTGGCGTGCTCTTCATTGAGAAAGGCTCTCTCTCCGTCACAGGCTGCTGGCAGCAGGATACTTACAGTACTTACAATGCTAATTGTAAGTATTTTTCTGTTTTATATTACAGAACTAAGACATGTGTGCTGGAATTCATTTGACAGTAAATGCTACAGTAAACTTTAAAAACGTTATTTTCTAAAATGGAGATATATGTGGATAATTACTGTAAGATACCAAAAACCACTCCTCAGTGATGTTGAAATGGGTGTTTCATCAGTGAAAGAAAGGAGAGAGTGTCAATCAGTAAACGATACAGGGATTCCTTTCATTAGTTGACAAGGGTGTGTATGTAAAACGCTGTGCTTTAAACTCTTATCTATCTCTAGTGTTTACTGGAAAATATGTTGTTGTCACACTTATAGTTGTAAGATGATAATACCCCCTAACATGTGATATGATATCATATGTTTTCACAATGAGGTCAACTGCCCACTCCCAAATTTGAAATCATTTCCTGTGGAAGGATACACCTGTAACTTCTAGGCCAGAGGAAAAAAAACTACTTCTGCTTAAAAGAATACTGTAATTATATATCCTCCACAATTATCAGAAATTCATTCCAAAGAAGTAAGAGTGTGGGGTTCTTTTTATAGTCATTATGTGACTATAAAAGGAACTATAGTTATATAGTCCCCCAAACTTTCCTCTATCACTCTCCACTTACATGTGTTGGTTTTCTTCAGACTGCTGTATTCAGTACTCACATGGGGAAAAATGAGTGCCAAAAACTGAGTGTTGGCTTTGTGAGTTAGCTGTAGAGTTTGTGTGTTTGCTGTGGGGAAGTATGCGTAAGAGTGTGATGCTCACATTTCCACGCTGCTTTGTCTTATAATAGAGTTACAAGGAACAGTTGTTTAAAGAATGCTTGAAGTGATTATGTTCCCTCTGAGGATGGCTTACATTGTGGTGTTGTTTTTTCCCCTTATATTTACAGGGAAAAAAAAAATCATCATTACTGTGGTGATATTTAAAGTCTTTGAAGAAGGGAATGTGAAGCAAGGCAAAGTGGGTGGCACTGAAAAGGACTCGAAGGAGTGGATGTCCTTCCTTTCCCTTCCTCCAGTTACTGTTTCACCGACCCCTGGCCACATCTTTTTCTGGCTATCATGTGTGTTTGTGTTGGCTGTGGCTGATCGTTTATACGGGATCCCACCGCTGATGTCACATTCCGGCCTGTTAAGGCTACAAGGAGTGCATCACACACACACTTATGTACGTCACGGACCAGCCTTACAGGAAATGTGTGTTTCCTTTTACGATTCTCCCTCTGTTTCCCATTAAAAGCACAAAGGAAAATGTCATCCACCCTTGTGCTGCCAGACTGCGATATTCTCTCCACGTTTCAGAGGCAATGGAAATGGCAATTTCATTTCTATAACACATTTCATAGACTCTATCTGCTTTACATTGAAAGACAAAATATATAGGCATACACATGAGAAAATACACAGTAATAAAACTCCCCAAAACATCAACACAACCACATAGAAACCCCTGCCGCACATGTAACAAACTGTACCATTATCAAGTGCTGTCGGGCGGCTACACACACACACACACACACACACACACACACACACACACACACACACACACACACACACAGACTAACAAATAATAAGTCTCAGAGAATAGGCAAGTATTGAGTTTTCTTTTCAATATGGAAATTGTTGTGATGGACCTGTTCAGGCAGCTTGTTCCAGAAAGTGGGAACAAGCTCCCTTACCAGACCTGGATCTAATTCTGGGTAAAGACCACTCCCTGATGACCTAAGAGGCCTGATCAGGTTATAGTAATCAGTGAGCAAGTCAGAGATGTAATTAGGAGCCGAACCATTAAGTGCTTTATGGATTATCAGAAGCATTTTGAAGGTGATCCTGTATTGTATTTACATTTAAATGATACTAAGAAAACTTTAAGGATTGATATGTACAAGACAGCTGGTAGATCTCTGAGATTTTCTTACTTGCTTGCTACTAGGCTTCGGTCTGTTAATTACAGCATTAATAGGAAATGTTGATGTGGGACTCACACTGTGTCACAAGGTGAGGGATTTGCAGGAGTGCAGTGTGATTGCATCAGCTAGCACCACAGTGATTCAGGAGAGAAAGTGAGGTTGTTTCTCATCCTATTTTTTGGGTCATTTATCTGAATGATTTCAAGAAAGCAAATCTACCCAACATTACTGAGCTTTGAAAATAGATCACAGCCTTTGTCACACATTAAAATGAAAATAGTACTAAAGAAAAAAAGAATGAGCTGACAGATTTGGTCAGGCAACATGTCTCACTGTGAACTATGCTTTATTGGTAAAATGTTTTTGTGAGCTGCCAGCCATCAGTCCTGTTTAGTGTCATCTTTTCCCCAAAGAATAGTCAGTAAGGAGAATTTTTAGGAGAGAGGAGTGGCTGGCAACTTAGTTACAGCTGCAACGCCTGTCAAGCTCTCCATCCTAGTGTGGCACATAATGCAGTTTACCATGGTAATGGTTAAATAGATTTACTACTTGAAATTCTCAGTAGTTTCTGAATCAAAAGCAGGATTCATATTTCTAACTAACAACTGTGGATTTTGACCATGGAAATGAAAAGTGACACTGGCAGATTTCATCAGCCATAGGGAGATAGCATAAGCTAACGCTAAGGCTAAAACTCAGAAGTTGGCTGAAAACTCCATCTCCGTTGGACTTTATAATGTTTCATAATTATCCTATTAATAAAAATCCTATATTAAAACGAGAACCTGTAAAAAGATCTTAAATATGCACTTAGTGACTCTGTACATGATGTAATACTTGAAAACTGATGTTTCCCAGGAAAAGTCCTGCCGGTCACCATTGATGATTCATGTAGAAGTAAGTTGGAAATAGAGAAGCAGCACTGTTAAGGGTAAAGCTAGCTGTGGTATTGCTGTTTTAATTCAAGAATAAAACTGAAATTAAAATGTTATTTGTTCTGACATATGTCTTGGAGTGCATAGTGTAGAAAAATGCTTGAACAACCGACACAGTGATCTGATATAAGCTTTCAAACAACATGCTTTCCTTTAAAATGAGAAAATGATTTGAGGATGAAGAATAATTGAGTTTTGCAAATGTAATGCCAACTAATGGAAGTTTGCCTTGGGCTGGGGAACTACATACTTCCCCAAAACCAAGAAAGAGTAGCACACATCCACTATATTGTTACTCTAAACTGATGTAGTAACAACTTGGCTCCCAGAGAGCTGATATTGAACAGGTACTAACATAACCTGTAACCGCACAGTTATGCAGTTAGTTGATGTAACCCTTTGGAAATAATGCTAGCTTAACTAACTACCTTACTACCTATGACATCAATTGCTTACACTTTTGCTGTTGTACGTTTGGTTTTGGAAAAGGCAACAAAAAGGATATTACCTTCCATTACCTCTTACTAGAGCAGGCAGAGTTTCGGAAAGTCGTTTAGGATATAGTCAATTTTTCCCACTCAGAAAACTTTGTTGAAAAGAGCATACAATGAAATTAAATATCCATTTCATGGTCATTTTGGTCTCCTATAGACTTCCTATTCCTATTCCAAGATATTCTATAGGGGACCTTTGGAATCTATTAAAACACGTGTCCTGTATCTCATGTCTCCTGTTTAATGTATTTTTCCTGTTTTTTTGCAGCGTCTTTCTTCTTTGTCTTTGGTGTTTCAGCTGGGCTCATTATTCATCCTCACTAATGATCCAGCACAGTATCTCCTGCTGTGACAACAGAACATGAAACAGCACTAAAACCAAAGTCAATGCATCAGGAAGTTAAACATCTGGAGGGAGACAGATGAGAGAAGAGGGAGAGGAAGAATTCGGCCAGACATCTACTGCTGTGGGACAATTTTACCTAATTAGTAACTTCTGTTTTCTCAAGAGCTTTCTCTCTCCCCAGCCCCCTTCAGTGTGTGTGTGTGTGTGTGTGTGTGTGTGTGTGTGTGTGTGTGTGTGTGTGTGTGAGACAGAGAGAGACCATTGTAATGCTCATTCCTTGTATGAATTCCAGCCAAGGCCGCAAGCCAAGGCCTGTGTGAGTGTGTGTTGGTAGCTTTTTGCTTTTGAAGGGTTTCTTAACTAACACGCGTTTCCTCTCAGGAACAAGTATCCCTGAGTAATTTGCATCAGTTTGATCAGACCCTTTTCCTTCCCACGACTCTGTGTTCGGACCTGGTGCATCCTAATGCATTGTTCAAATGTGCACATTCATTTCCCAGACCAATTTCTTATGTTTATGGCTTTCCCATCCACCACCTTAGCAAATTATGTCTCCCTCAGGAAGCATCGTCTGTTCACACAAATATAATTCCAGTTCATTCACAGCATCTCAGGTGTCACCCACAACCTGTTTCCTGGTTTCCTTCTGTTTTTCCCATTGTTCTTTTCAGAAACTTTTGTTCACAGATTGTTTAGCAAAATAATTTCTAAAATATCCTAAGACATACAAAATAGATGATGTCCCTAGCATGCAGGTGAAGTGATGCACATTTTTTCATGCAATTTCACTGATAGTCAGTGGCACAGGCATTAAAAAAACAATACAAGGTCAAAATCTAGTATATAGCTGGACTGCTTATAGTCAATGTGTAAAATTAATGGCGTATTTGAAAACTGATTTGGAACCGCTGTAAACCGCTGACATCACGTCATGTTTGTATTCTGCCGTCAGCTGGTTTCAGCTCTTCATCTGTCTGCTTCTCTCCTTCTCTTTGTGATCAAATTTACAGTATTTTATTATGGTGTCAGGCAGTGGAACAAGATGAAATAGAGTCTGAAACATGGCCCATTAAGATTACATGTTAACTTCTAAGCCACTTCCAAGCTCCGCTGCTATGATCCTGATTTTATAATTGTGACGTCATCTGACAAAATCACTATTCACATAAATTAAAGATGAAGACTGTGTTGTGTTTTCAGCTATATTTTCCTTTAAAACGATCAATTAGACAGACAATTAAAAATGATTTATTTCCTATTTTGTTTCTCACATAGCACACAGCCTCTGTCTAGGTAAGAGACCTCTATGCCATTCACAGGACGCAAGAGAGGGTACTACTGGTGACTCTCCTCGAAAGTTTGTCCAAAAAGTTGCTAGATTTGTCACTAGGTGCTTTTTTTGAAATTCTAAAAAGTCTCTAAATCTAGCAACACGTGCTAAGTTGGCAACACTTCAGGCTGTAAATGCCCCCTAATGGAAACTGAGCTAAGAACTAAGGCCAATGGAGAAACTCCAGCTCAGTCACATGGCCTTTGGCTGACCAGTGGTGGAACTATGATAACTCAACTCTATCACTAAGTCCGTCACAGACATTTGTGGTTACAGGGCTAGTACCACTATTGCTGTCGAGCCAAAAGGGATGTACATTAACTTAAAGGAGCCATTGTAAGTTTTGCTATTGCTACATAGCCAGAATTAGCACTTGCAGCTGTTTACAAATCAATCTTGCTAAGATCATCAGCTGTTGTTGTGTTTACAAGACAGGAGGTTATAATATGCCCTTTAAGCAGCACTACTTCTTCAGGGCAGCCTGGACGCCACAGTGACTCGGTATCAGAAAGTGACAAGATGGGCCAACCAGGCCAGAACTAGCTGGCTAGCATGCTAATTAGTAGAGGAAAAGAAGAAGAAACAAACAAGAGTTAACAATGGAGTTGCTTTCCACCACTGGAGACACCTCTTACCAAGTAAAGGAATAAAGTTTGATGCTAAACTCAATTGAAACGCTTCTTAAAATTACAGCCAAAGTTTCAATAACAGATATTTGGATGAAACTTTGCATTTATGATTTTCTAACATCCATTTAAAGGTGCAAAATTTCAGACTTTCATAAATCTTTTATGCTTCTTACTGCAGACATATGCTCACTGTAACAATAGTCAAATTTCGCAGTGTGGGACTAATAAAGGACTGTCTGTACATACATTTTTTAAAAATTTGACTTTTGCAAAGCACTGTCTTGTGGTAGCAGATTGTAAACAGTGAGCCTACATGAGGAAGCTTTTCAGCCCTTTGATATTTGATACAAGTGTGTTACTAATGACAACATAACTGTCCAGATGGCTTTGAGCTCTTTGAGCACCGAGCCAAGTCAAAACTGTGACTGTCCTTCAGTTGTCTCAGCGCATGTGTGTGTGTGTGTGTGTGTATGTGTGTGGTCTTGCTAGAGATACACACTTAGACCACATTAAATTCATTCGTACATGTTTAAATACAAAGAAAAACTATAAATACATTTGAAAGTCAGGCGGGTTATGGGGGGTGCTTTGTACATAATGGAAAGATGAACTATGAGTATCTAACATCCTGTTGTACACAAGCACACACACACACACACACACACCCACATAAATAGTCACACCTCCGTGTTTGTCAGGTGCAGAAGAAGTATGATACAGTGCCCACACAACAACAAACTCGTGAGACTGAGCAAAATAAAAACAATTCCGTGATGTGGTGTGATTTTTCCAACAGTTATGAACATCAAAGATGCAGTTGGAGTATTTCAGTTTACTTCAGTTGAAATGTCAGTATCACACAGGTGTGACTTTTCAACAGTGACATTGAGCAGGGAATGTGGCTACACATTTAATCCGCACATATGTAAAACTATGCAAATGGATTTATTCTCAGGGTCAAAGTTAAAATCTCTATGATTTCAGTGAGATGAGTCAGAGCTACGTACATCTGATACTATAGTGACACATTGTTTTTCATACCTTGCAGATGCACCACATGAAAAGTGTAAGATGTAAATATTGACTGTCAGTCTTGTATGTAAATGTCTGCTGGAAAAAACGCTGTTTGAGGGTTTGAGGCCGTTTCTTTTTTTAAATTTAATTAAATTTTTTTTATCAACAGATTCGAGAATGCAAACAGTGTTCTAGTAACTGGACTACTGTTATTATTTCTTCAACTGTTTATTTTCTTCGTCAGCGGCCCATGAGATCTTTTTGGAAACAGCATGTCCACACCCTTGAATTATGTGGGGACACCTTGTGTGAGAGACTGTTAATCCACTAATGTCTTTGGTAGGAAGAGACACTGCTGACAAGACAGAAACACACACACAGCCTGGAAACAGATGGCCTGGAGACAGTGATGCAGAGGACGTACAGAAGCTCTAGATTTAAGCTTTCTAAAGGGATTTCACAGGGTTATTACTGTAAACTGATGATTAATTATTTAATATCTATATAAGCAGTTTAAATCGATTATCAGGTGGGAGTTCAAGTGAATTATTCTTTTCAAAAGCAGCATCAGCATCTCAGAAGGACAGCCAGTAGATATGTGCTTCATCCTTCAACAGTTTTGTTGTTTTCAGTACATTTGCTGGGTCATCAATCATCACCTCTGACCTCATCAGTAAAGTCACATACTGAAAGTGAGATTTAGCATAGAAGAAGCATCAAGACCTCACTGTGGTAAACAACACTCGTGATAGGAAGCATGATGGGATGGACAACTCATCTCCTGCTGAATGAGATCATTGAGAATGGACAGATCAGCAGCTCCTCCACTCATATGACATCTGATCAAGGTCATTCAGCATCCAAGTCAACTGCTCACATGACTGACACCAAAACAGAACACTGAATGAGCAGTTCCATGAAAGGACAAGCAAGGCAGTTATTTGGCTGTGATAAACTTCAATCATCATCATAGTCATTATGGTCATTTTGTCTCAGATCAAAACTTAATGAGTCAATTAATTAATGACATATTTGACCTCAGAAAAGGATATGTGAGGAGAAAACAGAGGTTGCCCTTATAACCACAGAGACGATACTATCTTGATCAAAAGCTGCTGTTTAGAGTCCACATACTGTCTCCACTGCAGCGTCTACTGTGAATGTGTAATCGATAGCAAATATACAAAAATCTTATCTGCAAACCTCATCAGTCTGATGTTTGACTCAGACAACCCTCAAATATATAATATATATGTTATAACATTAGTTTGGCTTTTATATTCCGACAAATCTAACTGTTTGTGGAGTTTTCAAGCACATCAGATAGTCTTCTTCCGCTGAAAGCTTTCATCAATGTCATAGATATAGGTCTGTTGATGTGAGTGAGTTCAGTAGCTGTTGTGCTCTTTATCCACAGCACTTTTAGAATTTCCATATTTAGTTTAATTTATCTTAGCTCTGTATAAAAAACCTCATGTGACCCCCTGGGTGAAAAACTCTCCATGTGAGAGTGTCATGTGATGCAATCACATGTGAAATATATGTTTCAAACTTGAAAAATGTATGCTTTGGAACATTTTCATGTAATAACAAGACAAATTGTGGTAGAAGTGTGATACACATAAAATCACATGAGAATGTTGTGCCTCTAATAACCTAAAAATCTTTAATCCAGCAGCTCAGAAGATCACAAAGTAAGATTTAGGCCCAGCCTCTTTGAACTAAATGGTTTCTTTTTCACAGAGAAGTGTTTTTGTAAGGCTCAAGACAAGTTTTTTTTTTCTTTTCACCATATAATTTCTGATGGCTACTTTCTCTGTTTGACAATCAAGACACTGACAAACCTCCTACTACAAGCATGTTTGAGCTCCAGTCTGTCTTTTGTAGAATAAGGGCTTGTTGTTGGACAAGGCACCCTGGGCCCTCTCACACATCTCAATGGGACACTTTGTGCTGTGTCCATTTCTATGTGGGGGCTGTTTGAAAAACCCCCAAGAGGCTTTATTAGCTACTAATTCAAAGTCAGGACTCGATAGAAAAATACAACTAGCAGGAGAAGAACAGATCTCAGAATTATGAAATATCACTCTTAATTGAAATTATATGGATGCAGAGATTAAGAAGAAAGATAACAGATAAGATGTAAGACGATTTGCCAAGGCATGCATGTGAGATTTTAATTTCACATGCTTTCTTTTTTTGTCTCTGTCTCTGTTTCTCTTCCCTTTTTTCTCTTTCACCATTTCCCTTTCTGATCTCCACAAACCCAAACAAACATTAGCGCTAAAGAGAGGTTCCAGACCAGACCGACTGATAAGAGGGGAATTCCCACACTGTGGATCATTTGACACACATATGCTCACACACACACACACACACACACACACACACACACACACACACACACACACACACACACAGAGCCCCAGAAAGAGCTACATATCACCATGACTCAAAGTTCAGCTCAGATGAAAAGCTCACGTTAAAACAACACGTCAGATTTCACTTGAGATTTATTTCTGCATTAGCTTTAATTTTTGGGAAGATGAGGGCAGACTGTTTGATTTACAATGCGGGAAGAACCTGCAGTGTGATTCCCCTCCATACATAGGTTTTTAGAGAAAAGACAGACCACTTGTTTATGAGCCAGAATTCTGCCAACAAAATCCCCATTTTTCTGTGAATTTACATAGAAACATAAATGAGGCTGTGAGGCATTTTTTCTAGTTAAAGGTAAACCAATATGACTCACATTTATTTATATGGCTCAGCAACCTGTGTAACTACACACAGTACTTAAGAAGCAAGCGACAGAACCTTGCGACAGAATTACATAAAGCCAAAATTGGCCCTCAGCACAGCACACTATCATTTACTGTCTATGAATAACACCCCAAGGCGAGCTGACAATACACATACAGAGATAAGAAGAATTTAATCTAATCCAGGAGGAATGAAGGGGAATACCCACAACCTGACTGACTGGAAGCAAACTCAACTAGCCATGATAATGGGATTATTGTGCTATATTTCAAGCTGTCCTGTGCCGCCAGCTAGAATAGTTGTATGACTTTGTTTACTACAGTAGAGGTCTTGGAACCTCTGAGCCCCTAGAGCTGAAACCATGATGAATGATTTTTCTGTGCACCGCCCATTTTGGATCCCATCCTGAGTTTAGTCCGAGAAATAGGAAACTATAGATGGTCCCAGTTAACCACAAGGAGCCATATGTTATAGACATTAATTTGTTTATCTTAAAGGAAGGGTGCAAGCAATTTATCATTGCAATGGAACAATAAGCCTATAATCAACATAGTTTATTTACATTAAAGTGCCATTTCAGTATCTTGAAATGATCTAATTTAATCAGATGAGAAATGACTGAGAAAGCTGATGTAGAAGCTGCTTTGCTCTGGCTGATGTCGCTGTTTGGAGAGGCATGAGTCTGTATATAGACTGTGGACAATATGATGCTGGTTGAAAGAAGATTCACTTATTCAAAGTCCTGGAACAAAATGGCTCCTCTTCTGCAGCTAAGACAATACTTTGAAGTGGAAAAGTAAAAATTATTTTCTGAACAGGATCAACATTAAATCCCATGTCACCTCAACAAGCAGTGTAACACATTACTGTGTAATGCATCACAGTATGGTTACTTTTTCAGTAGTCTATAGCAGAGTGAAGTGGTTAGAAACTGAAAATAACTACAATTTAAGTATTCCCAGCAAAGGAGTTTGATGGGACGCTCAATATCAATTTTGTCTCCGTGTCGTCAATGGAAGAACTAGCACGTATAAGCTTGGTGCATCTGATGGAGGTAGTGGGAAGTAACTAAACGTTGCCAAAAAAGAACTCCATGTAACTCCAAAGTTGTCTTAATTATATGTTGTGTCTTGGTAGCTGGATTGTTAACGTTAGCTATTTGAAAGTTGCTAGTGTGCAGAGTTGGGAGTGTGAGGACGGGACAGCACAGGTCCTAGCTGTTTATGTATAGGCCTACAAGCTAGGTGTTGCTGGTTAGTAAATCTCCAAATCCATCTCTAGGCTGATTGTTAAATCACAACTCCTTGTTTTCTCCTTACACACTGAATACAGAACTTGTGACTTTTTTGGCAGCTTTGGATTTGTTGAAAGTCACCTTGATAGAGCAGTGCTTGGCAACAATAACCTCTGCTTTTGAGTGATTTTAAAGTAATTAAAATTTTCTTTTGTCTTTTGCTCAACACCGTTTAGAAACGCCATAAATACAGCAAGATGACATAGCAGTATCAGTTACACAGTAATATCAAATATTTTTTAACATTAGCTAACATTAGCCACCTTAAGCTAACAATTATAGAGAGCCAAACTGAAACCAGAACTTCTGTTTTGTTCCAGTAAGAACCTCAATCAAAATCCCACAGATATTGTTACTGATGAACTAACTGTTAATAACTAACAATCCAGGAACAGAGCCTTTTTCAGAAAGTTAAAAAGAACAACATTTGAAGAGAGGGTTTCAGTTTCTTAGCGACTGCAGTGGATGGTGATTTGTCTTAGAATACAGAAACAGTTTATTTTTTCAGAAAGGTAAAAGAAATGCTAAATGAGAGATTACACTGAGTTGTTGAAGCTAGAGGAACTGAGGCTTCCCTGGACATGATGTCATGACTTCAGCCCAAGTAGGGTAGTAGCAACCAAATCCCTGGGTTCATATTTTATTGCTAAGTAATTACTTGTAGTCTCACATTAAAGACAGCTCATGGGAGTGGCGTTGATAGCAAAAAGATCACGCACTGGATGAGTCCAGTTGAAGCACGTTGTCCTGGAACAAGAAAGCAGAGACAATGCACTGAACACAAATGAAGGGTCACCTACAAATGATTGAAAGGGCACTACCTACAGAAATCAATATCCCATGACCATCACATCAGCTAGAAACAGTTTTACCATGGGGCTGTTTCAGATACATTGTGGGAACATAGATGTGTACAAAACAAAACGCTTATTACATTTGTATGTTATTGAATATTGATTTGTTAAAATGCAATTTTCACTTGTGTGCTTTTAGCTCATGTAATCTATTTGACTTTGTTTCTAACAGCACCTACAGTATTGCCTCAGGGAAATTCTATGAGGAGGAACTAGATAAGTCACTCTGTCATTTAATAACATGGTAAACTGTTGTCACATAAAAAAGTGAGTGTGGAGGAGGGACAACAATAGTTCTTTTAGTCAGCAAAACACCCATCTACCCAGCTCTGGATCTCCCCACCACAGCCTCCACCGCTTTTCATAATGTCCATTAATGTGTTTCAATAAACTGCGGGGCTGTCCCACGACTGCCACCTTCATCAGAACAACCCACTGTGTGTATTTACAAGCAACCTTTCAATAAGGGGATCCCAGAAAATGATACCTCACATCTGACTTGCATTTGTGTGTGTCTTTGTGGAGGTGTGTGTGTTGGCGTGTCGGCGAAACCAAAGTAAGAAGCTATCTTGAAAGAGTCAAAGGTTTCTCTACTTGACGTTGTGGGTTTTACCTCTTTTCCTGTAATCTTTTCAGGGTTTACCAGTGCACCAGCATTTCCCTGTTAGAACCAAACAGTGTGCCAGAAGAATAAATACTGCAAGATCATGGTAGGAAAATAACACATGAAGGACAATCATAATCACTACAGCTGAAAAACATGTCTAAAGGCAATCGAAACAGCTCATATCAAATCGCTTGTCTGAAAGTCAGATTAAAATACAGCCGAATGTAAATAGCTGAAGTTGGCCTAGCTGTATTTCATGATAGTGACAGATAAGTCTGGTATTTTTATTGCTATAAATGTCTGCTGATGTTGTTTGCTCATGAAATTTTATGAGTCTGTTTTCATCTACTCCGACATATTCTCACGTGGCTTCATATGACATCTTTTAAAAAGCTCAGATTTTTATTCCCTGTAAAAGAATGATGAAAACTAATGTGAATTTGAAATGTTTGGGACAGTTTGCATCTAGGTTTCAGTTCTTGTATTCTTCACCCTTTAGTTTACGTATGCACATTTAGCTTGATGCAGTTACTCGTCTGAGATTACAGAGATTCTAGGGAATAAAAAGAAGGAAGTGAAAGGGCAGTCAATGGGTAAGGGAAAACCAAGGTGGTAAATAAAACTATGAAAATTTCAAAGGAAGTCTGAATGTCATCAGATCAAAATCAGCTCCCCAGAACAAACAGGTGGCCTTGGCCTGTTTAAAAGAACAATTCTGAAAACACTGAAATCACAATATTCTTCACATATATATTTACTCTGTACACTTTATTTTACTTTAGTCAGTCAGGGTCCTCATTTGAACCCTTTGACTCTGTTGACAAAAGCAGGGAAAGATTCCATGGACTGCTGTGGTTTTTCAGAGTAACTGACTCTGACAATGAATACAATTTAGATTTGCTTTATGTATTCATTTAGATAGAGGTTTTCCCCAGGAAAGTACCCATACCCTAGTATCAGTGCTCCTTTAGCAGGGTATTGTCAAAATAGAATCACTTCGCATGAACAGGACGCAAAAGTGTTAATAGCTGTTCGGAATGACAACGCTCGAAGACTGGGTGAAAAGCCGGCTATGACAGGGAGGGATATATATGTGTGGATAATGACAATCTATCATTCATAGTGTTACACTCATTTCTAAATACAAACAGTGACAGAAAAAAGGTACATGCCCTGCTTACATTCTCACATACCCAGCGAAATTGCCGCATAAAGAGGACTAGTACGTTGGATTGTCAGTTCAGCCCCTAAATCGAGAGGAGGGAGGTTGTTTGACCAGCTCACACTTCTACAACATTTCTGCAAGGTCTTCCTCAGGCAAATATCCATTTAATCCCAAAAAAACAAAAAAAAAATTGTTTATATTATATGTGGCGATTTGCTGCCACCAACAAAAGATTAAGGGAGTTCTGATTCCAGTGTGCATTTTATTCATTTTGATTTTATATTCTCCAACCCCCAGGTTTTTATGGATGTGCACACAACTATTCTCATCTGATCATCAATAACAGCACACACACAGCCACACACAGGAGATTACATAATTATTATCACATTGTTGTCCACACACCACTGATAGACAGCGTCATGGTAACCACTTTTGTGTAAAAAGAACGGATTAACAGCTCTATAATGCTCAGCACTCCCACTCTGAGAGGCTGCAGAAATTCCAGGGTAATCTTTGCATGGACGAAAGTCAATCCTACACAAAAAGGCTGTGTTCAGATCTGTTGTGAATATTTTGTCATGTCATGAATATTCTTATCTGTGTTGTATATTCATCCACGGCTGTTCAGTGTGTGTCTGCTCTCAGTAGAGGTTGTCATTAATTAATCTGTTCCCACCAGTGCGGCAGTTAAAAGTGACTCCTGTGGAATTTATTGCTCCATATACTGTCAGAGTAGACTGATCTTAATCACATGTCACGTGTATAAATCACACATGCCTTCACTCATACAGTATTACACACACACACACACACACACACACACACACACACACACACACACACACACACACACACACAGACACATACACACACAGTGTCTGTATTTACAACGTCTGTGTTCCTCTGAGTGTGAGACTGAGAACGAGACAGACATAGCAGACAGACACAGACGATGACGCACACTTAAAAACACACATATGCAAAAATAAACACAAACTGCTTCAGATTGCTCATATCAGTGTTTAAGCTGTGCATGCATACATCTACATATGTAAATACTGATATTATCATGTAACACAAAGAACTGCGTAGTAGATATTTCTACACTCACTCTTACACTAACACAGACATTCACACCTACTGCATTTATAACTGTCATATCTGTATGTCAGTATTCAAGCCTGGATTCCATGATGCTGTACTGCTGGCCTTAAAACCAGCCACACATGGAAGTCTTAAAGTGAATTCTAAAATCTGGTGTACAAATCCTGTATTCTGTACGCCACCCAAACACCATGACCACCTCCCTGCAGCTACAGCAGGGTACATAAATGTAGTGCTCATGTTGCCCCTGAATATAATCCAGAAAGTGATTCAAGTTTGACAGTAAATCATAATTGTCAAAATCAAATGTATAATACTAGCCTATAGAAATGTAATTTCTGAGACAGGGTTGGAAACTGACCGGCTGAACTAGTTATTGTTTTGATGTTTTTGCTAGTTAGAGAAACAAGAGAGTTAGAACGCAGGATTTAAAATGGGGGGTGTCATCTTCCTATATAAGTATTTAGCTATGTAGCTACATTCAAGGAAAACAACAACGGTAAAATGGCAACATACAGCAACCACCACAGCTTCTGCAGCGTCTGTGTCGGCTGGAAATGACACTGGAGGGACAGAGATGTCGCTCATCACTAATTGCTGAGGGACAAACAAAACGAAACACCCCCACACCAACAAGAAATCGACTACCATGAACACAATGTTAAGCAGAATGAATCAGGAGAAACAAAATAGCAGTACAGGCAAATTTATTGGGCCACTTATTTATCGCATCCCAGCTGCATTTTTGTATATTTATTCATTTAAACCCATATCTGAGTGTGATGATACGTTTTTAAAAGAATCCTTTGAAAGTGAGAATTAACTTTAAATTCAGTCCCACGCTGTGACTTTCCAGTCATTTATATAGCAGCTATTTCTTTCGAATGAATCTCTCACTATGTAGCCCCCGTGTCACATTGAAATATCATTGCTCTGTGACTCTGTGCAATTAAGGGCAAGTGTGACATTATTGTCACCTTCCACCCACTAACACACAAACAAATGCACACACACACACACAGAAATGATGCACTCGCACAACACAGGATGTGTTACCATGGCAATGCAACAACCCATAATCACACCGTGAGCATGTGTCTTGGTGAGTCACCCCAGTGTTAATCCATATTCAGTGCTTATTTCTCCTACATATGCCTTCATGTGTGGTGGATGTATGTGTGTTGGAGTGAGATGGGATGGTTACTTTGTCGAGAACTATCCCTAATGTTTTCTCCAGTCACCACCTGCTTCATTGTTGTTGTGTCACCCCCCCCCCCCCCCCCCCCTCCCCTCTGTCTGATGTATTTTCCAGAAACTAGGTCCCTGCTATTTCACCATTGCTGTAGATCCAGGTGCAAAGCTAAAAACAGGGCGGAAAATCCTGTTTTTGGTACCATAGTGCAAACCAAAAAAAAAAAAACACCCTCTTAGACATGCACCTCATACATAAATATATGCCGACCTTCTGTCTCATGTATAAATAGTCAGGCAATCTCAATACAATACAAGCTCAGTCCTTGTTTCATTTTTGTAACACTTTCAGTACGGCTAAAATCTGAATTGAATAGTGTCTAGTTGATGGAAAGTTACAGCGATAACAAGGTTAAATAAACAGATATTAAATGAGCAGTGTGTTCCAACTTCTAATAGCACCATGAAAACAATTGTGTAAACTGTGTTATCATTTACATTTTCCCCTATGGTGTGAGGCTACCCCTCTCTTTCACACATTAGGTGCCAAATATGGCAGGACTATTGCAACTCTTGTCACGTTTGAATAAAGCCATTTATGCAGACATGCTTTATATAAATTGAAAACTTTTTCCACATTTCTACACTTGTATGCTGATTGCTCTTTTTTATGCAATTCATTATCTGATTCTTAACTTTCGTGTGTGCTTTGACTAATCCTGTAATTTTAATGTAACCATCTTGAATGTTTCCACGTAAATATGGAATGTTTCATTATTTAAAAGAATAATTAGTTTAACATAAGTGTTTTTCCTTGAGACCAGACCGCCCGCAGCCTCCACGGTGCACATCACCCCATACTGTTTTATTACTCAAGGAGGGGGGATGTGTGGGTGTGTGTTACAGGGGTTTGTGTAATCTGTGTGTTTGTATTTAACACTTCCTGGGTGAATCATGGCCCTGGCTTCACGCAGGGCTGATGATCTATGGTCGACTGGTGTGAACTCTTCACAGCTACTTTATCGGGCTGCTCTAAACATGTGATGCTGGTTGTCTGAGGCGGAAATCACATTTTATGGTTTTAAAGGGCATATCTGGCTCAGCTCCACTTTTCAGATGCAGTCAAAGCCATCGTGGCACAGAAAGGAAAACAGAGACAGACATCAGCAAATGGCTGCGCATGATTCTTCCGACAGGTTTGGGAATGGGAATTTCAGGCTCCAGCTGTGATCGCTGCTCCAGTTGTCTTGTGAATGAATGGCTCTGGAATGAAGTGCCTGTTTTTTTTCTACAGTGTAGCAGTGTGTGCCTTCCCACAGATGGAACAAAGTGGTGGATGGCTGACATGCATAAAATTTTACTTATCACATTAATACAAAAGTATCCTCATTCAGAACATTTTCACAGTAAACAACATACCTTTCTTATTGCTACTTAATCCTGAAAGATGTTTTTAGACATAATATTGATACACAAAATACAAACCCTTTGTACTTTAAAACTTTAATTTATGCAGCTTTGGAAAAAGGTGCAGTTGAGTTCTCACTTTAATTCCAAACAAAATATTCTCATTTAGAGCCACTTCTTTCAGAGAATGGCAGACGCTCAAAATTCCAATCTCATTATACACTGAATATTGTAAAGTAATTGAAAGCATGTCTGCATTGCGCAATTAAATAATAAAAAATATCAACCCAAGTATGCAAATTGGCTATTATTTCAGAATGCCTAATACGTTTTGGAAACACTACCAAAGTAAATCTATTCATCCATTTTTAATCACTTATCCGAGTTAACATCTTCAAGGTCATAGGGTTCTCCCAGCATGCATTGGGAGAGTGGCAGCATAGTGTCTGTCACAGGACAAATTAGAAACAAGTTTTCAAAAACATGGTATAATGTTGTACCATTTCCCCATAGCTATGTATAGCTACATTTACACCCATATACATGATAAAGAATGAACTTCAATTAGATGTAGGTGCTTCAGGGGAGTAGAGAAGGGTATTTATTCCCAGTGTTGGAAAGAGGTTGTGTCCATTTCATGTTTTTCAAAAGCACGATGAGCATTTTCCCTTTTAGTACAATGATTTTATTTGTTTGAGGCTGGGGTAATTCTCAAGGAAACCTCTCTATGAACAAGTATTCTCACCATCAGTAACACAGGACAGTAATAAAGGTGAGTCACATAAAAGTGCCCAGGGAGAATGAGACTTTCCACTTGACAAGGATGAACACCCACAATGTGTAGAAGTAGTCGAGCGCTGATGCAACTTGCCACACGTGCACACAGCAGGTACAGGTCGATATAAAGTAGCACATTTGTCAGTTATTTGTGCAGCCAGTGACTTATTGATAACAGTGATAATTTGCAGAAAAAAATAATGGTCCCTCTGCTACAGTTCATATTGCCACCACATGCATGACAAGTTATTTCAGTGTTATTATAAAAGGGCAATTTTACACTAAACCAACTTATCCAGACCACACACTGTGGTGAATTCTTGTGTAAATAACTTTTAGGTTTCTCAAGATATTTGTTCACAGGAAAAGATAAACACAAATGTGGAAAAGACGTTGAACCACTGACCCCAGAACTGACGAATCAAGTAATCATCAGGTAGATAATCATGAAGACAGAAATCGTGTAATCCTTGTATGAAAACATGACAAAGAAAATATTGCACTGCAGAAACTCAATGGACAGGAGACATTAAAATTAGGAAAATGTATCTGAACATCTGCTGTTTCAGTTCTCCACACCCACAGCTTGTTCATAGAAAAAGACAAAAGGAAAAAACAGGATCATGATCTAGTTGCCATAGCAGCTGTAACTTGGTCAGTGGGATGCTAGTGTGTGTGCAGCATGACTCTACATAATGCATCCAGACCGAAATGACGTAGGCATTGTACGTAAATATTTACATGCACTGATGCTGAATGATCAGTTGCTGTTTAACAGCAGTGTAAACTGCTGTATTCATGAAAAAGCACGTCACCTCTGTGCCTTGATGTACTTTGTATAGATGAAACAAATAATTCATATTGATCTATACTTTTGATATTCAAGCGTCTGATGAGTAGTGAGGTCAAACAGATGTTATGCACATTTAATATTAGCCATGTTGTGCACCGGAAGTATGGGATGCAATGAATAACATATTGGTTGTAACATTATTTGCAGAGAGGTCTATGTTTGTATGTTCATTCCTTTCTACAGAAGACCACAGTGACCTATTTAGTGGTTTCTGAGATTTGACTCAAACACAGCAAACAGGACGACCGACCCTCTGGCCTCTGCAGTAATGACTCACCAACAAGACAACTATCCTTGTGGTACCCAAACAAAAGCTGAGAGAAAATATTAGAACAGAGCACATATGTTTAAAGAGTCAAAGAGCAAATATTTCAGATTTAGAGAACAAAGGGTGCAGCTAATTTCTTTGCATTTGAAGAATGTTTAATTAATCTCAAACCCGGCACGGCATTAGTAAACTTTAATTCGTTATGAATCACCAATTGTTTTATGTCCTTTAACTTTGTTAGCTATGCTTGACTGATCAAACCATTCCTCACATCATGACCCTAATGAAGCACAAAGCTAAACTTTTAATCCTTAAACTTACTTCACTCTTCGTGACTTGCAAGAAAAATTCATTTTATAGCCTTAAGTTAGAAAGCACAGCGTAATTCCAGTCTTCCATCTTTTCTGTGTCCAACATTCAACAAGTCTTGCAGTTTGTCAACTATTATTGTATGGGGCAGTGGTAACAAGCTGTGAACACAATACTAACTTATCATCAAGCACTTACGGAGAAACATTAGCATTCATTCTAAGTCATGTTTCCAGGCACCTGGTGAGTGTAAGTCAAATATTCATGCTCATTTCAGCTCTGTCTTTCTCCACCAACTTCTGAATAAACATAAGATAGTCTCTAACTTTGTCTGTCTACTGTCAGTCTGCCGTTTGGTGCTGGGCAGGAAGCGTTTGGTGGGTTGAAAACAACTTTGAGAACTGTGAGAGTGAAACAAGCAAGTCAAGTTTTGGGCTTGAAAACCAAAACAAAGCGCTAACAGCTAGCAGCCATAAAGGTCCAGACACATAAGTTACATAATAATTCTATCCATTGTTATTATGAAAATATTATCATTAGAGCTGCCTTAAAGTAACTTGCATTCCATGGGGTTAAATTAATTAAATTGAAATGAATTCCCAAAATTCATTAATTTAGCAAAGCCATGAGGCTCCCCATCTGAATCAATAGTCTGGGAGAGGAACAGACACGTAATCAATACGAGCTCCAGATGAAGTGAGTCATGCATCTGTTGTCAGAGTGGATCTACGCAGGTTAAAAATGAGGTTAGAATGAATCATGGCTGCCGATATGCATTCCTGTACTGGGTGACAGTACACCAGTGTGTCTCTCCGGTCCTAAATGAATAGCTGTAACAGTGTCCTTACATTTAGATATTGAGACAGAGTGGCCTCTCATTACTGAATGAATAGTTACTGCCGCAGAGCATCGTCGCTTTTTTGAATGTGTGCACATTTTCCGGCCCTGGGGATGCAGTCAGAGTATTATTCTATGCATTTTTGTTCCTTGAACTGAAATGAGATCAGCACTTCCTCCTACTGAGGTCACTGAAATATAATTGAATACTTGTGGAGGTGTTCTTGTGAGCTTATATTTGGTGTACAGTGATGAAAACTGTTTGTGCACTTGTTTAGTCGTGTGTGTGTGTGTGCGTGTGTGTGTGTGTGTGTGTGTGTGGGGGGGGCAAGAAGAAATGCATGAATGATAGAGTAGGACAGGATGACAGTGTGCATCATGCCACTCTCAGCACAGAGGATGTGCTGTGCCAACGAGAGAAAGGAAGAGAGAGGAAGATACCAGAGAGAGAAGAGACATATAATAGCTTCCTTTACAAGCAGCCAGCCGACCATCCATGCATTCAGACACAGACAGACAGTTCCCAGAGGTACTTCTTTTGGTGAATAAAAATCGGAGGCCAGGGTGCACAATTTTCTCTCTCTCCCTCTCATCCAGCTCTCGCTTTGTCTCTCTCTGCTGTGTCGCCTGTCTTTCTGTCTCTTCTCTCCTTTGTCCATCTCTGTCTGCCTGTCTTCTTCAAACTGCAGCCTTCATCTTTATCTCTCTCCCTTTTTCCTGTCTTGCTTTGTCCTTTTCTCCACCCCCAAATTTTCTTTCATTCATGCACTTCCACTCTCTCACTCTCCCTCCCTCCCTCCCTCCCTCCCTCCCTTGCTCCTACTTCAAACCAAGCTGGGAATGGAGCAGTGTCTCTTGGAGTAGAAGCCGCCGCTGAATACCAAATAGAGGGCAAGACATGGAGACAGAAAAAGAGCGAGAGAGAGAGAGATAGAGAGCGGGAGAGAGAAGCAGTGCAATGATGTCACAGCTCAGACGTGATCTGCCTACATAACAGGGTTACCACCACACTTGTCCTCCTCGCTATCATCATCCTCTGGTTAATGGTTTAGTGAATTCTTAATGTGTTTGTTTCATTCATGCTTGCATCATTCATGAGATACTTTAAGTAATACCTTTCAGAAAATAAGCACAGGAAAATAAGCGTGATGGGAACATGATGGTTATGAGATTAAAGCCAGAAGCCCCAAAAAATCAAACTGTATGCTATCCTGCAGTCAGTCGATATACAGTGAACTCTAATGCACTTCAGAGCCTCAAGGCCTCATAGTTCCTGTTATAGTTTTAGGTGTGAGGTAATGGTTGATACAGACATTAACAGACTTGACTTCCTTCATTTTCTCTCTCATTCACAAAAGCTTCTGTACTGTCTGTCTATATATATATATGTATATACTGTATGTATATATATATTTTTTTTTACATCCTTTTGCATATGCACATAAGGACAATGACTGACTCCGATCAAGTAGCTTTTCTTGTTCTTTATATTAACCAGAATGCATTGCTTTTCTTCAGTGAACCTCTCTGAGTAAGCCCAGCTCTGACACAATCACACGTACAGGGAGTCTAAATATTTCATATCTTTAATAAAACAAACTCTGCTACTTGGTTGAGACATCTCCAGCTGGTTTGTTTCATTGCTTTTAGTCACTCCTTTCAAGAACAGTGACTCATCCAAGCCTGTGAGAGATACTGTGAATTCTTGTGCTCAAATTATATTTAAAAATGTTTTTTTTTTTTTGAGTTAGCAAGGCCTGAGTGGTGATGAGATGGGCTTATGTATGTGTGAAAGTGGCCATGTGATGCATTACACAATTTCAGCTATCTCACATTCCCCAATGTCTCACACTCACATTAGGTCTTCCTGTCATGATTCATCTGTCTATTGTTTTTTATTAGATGATAATTCATCATAAAACTAAATACATGGGGCATTTTAATTTGAAGAACTGCTGAACATTAGTTTCCATTAGCAAGTCAGGTAAAGTAAGTTTTATTTATAAAATCAGGTTCAGGTGATGAAAACCAGAAGAGGGATCCCTCTTCCGAGTTGAACAGACATGCAATACATGTTGTGCGTCGACAGACATAACAACAGCACAATTATAATGTGGAGAAACAGAGACTACCAATGGAGGTGAAGGGAGTAGAAGACCAGTTTGCAGATGAGAGGGGCTGTGAGCCTTCACATGCCACAGAACAGATAAGTTCTGCATCATCTGCCAATAAGGCCAGTGTTACAGCTAACTATCATGCCTTGGCCTAAAGTTAGTGGGATGCAACACCTACTTTAAAACAGCTTAGATAAACTATTTAAATGTACAGTAAATACAAAAGATCTAGGAGCTGGCACTGTATAGATGCTTGGCAACTTTAGCTCATTTAACATTCTTTCAGAAAGCACTGGCAACTACTGGCGCTGTAGTGATTTCAATAGGCTGACCTTTTCACTAGATAGATGGCTATTCTTCAAGCTGCGAAGGATGTGGAAAGCCAGACTAAGCTTTGTAAGTGGGGATGCACTGGAGCAATTCAAGTAGCAGCAGCAGTTGCGTGTGCCATGCATTAATATGCATATGACCCCTAGCAGACTGGGTTTAAAGATCCTTTTAGAGAAGTGTTTATTATGGTCACAGCAGATAGGCTGAAAAAAAAAGAGCTTTGAAAGGAGCAGGCTGCAAGGCAGCAGCAGGAGCAGCAGCTTTGGGGGTATTGTAGCAAGTTGACACTGCAAAGCTTTGTATGGTGCTCAGCAGGTGGACCCCACCCCCCCACCCTGCACACACAAACACACATACACTTATATTTGCATGGATGCAAGCGGACAAGCTTACAGGCTCATGTACACAGGAACAGTAAAATTCCAAAAGAAGTACAGACAATAAAGTGGATCCATGGCAGAAATACACAATAAGTTTAGAAAAACAGAGGCAGATAAAAACTCCATCTGCTATGACGAAAGCAGTGGGCTCCAACTTGCCACATGACCTTAAGCCTCGACGGCTGCCACTATTTCAGCCTCAGAAACCGTAACCACCACTGCCCCTCCTCCTCCTCCTCCTCCTCCTCCTCCTCCTCCTGTCTTCACTGAGTGACTACAGGCTCCGGTGGTTACCACTGCTAAAACCCCCATAAACCCACCAACCGTCTCCTCCTCCTCCGCCTCCTCCTCTCTGCTGAGTGATCCAAGGCCCCTCGGTTCAGCACAAAGACACGGCTGCTCGTCTGTCAACCAGAGGCGCAGGACCGAGCGGGGCCCCTACTGACTCCTATTCAGCTCCTTTTTGAATGACATTATTGAAATCCCAGTCCCGGCTGCGTGCATGTGTGGAGGCAATAGGCCCACACCTGTCCTCTTAGCATGTCTGGCCTGAGAAGACAAGATAGAGGGGGAGAGACAGAGGAATGTGTCGATGCACTACCAAACCAGCTGTTTTCACTGTGCAGTTTGCAAAGGCTTTGTGCCAACAGTAGCGCTTTTACTTCTACTGCATTGCTATTTTTAATGCTTGGTGAAAAACACTCACGCCAAACTATATATCGTCCTTCAAAAGTTACAGGAAAATGTGATTTAATTACCAGGTTAATCTAAAAGAACTTGAACAGCATGGCGGACTGTAACAAAAAAATGTGGCAACATACCAAAAATTACCTTGCAAGCTGAACTAAAGTACGAATGTGGTCAGACCAGAAAACTGAAAATATAAAAGCTCTGTCTTTACTCTGCCTTTAAGGCTTGGAGGTCAAAGATGAGTCAACGTTTTAAGTGCAAGCTGGCTAAAAAGCCACCTGTTCGTCGGCTGGAACGATGCTTGTAAGAAGGTGAAGAATGTGGAAAACTGTCTTGAACTATTGGTCCAATAAATAGTTTGAAAGGTTGTGTGTGGACATGGTGACTAAGTGTATGTGCTTGGTATGGGTGTGTATGTGTGAGTGTGAGTGTGTGTGTGTGTGTGTGTGTGCGTGCGTGCGTGCGTGTGCGTGCATGCGTGTGTGTGTGTGTGTAGGATATATCAATTGTCACTTTCATCTGTGCCATTAGAGAGAAGTCTGTAGTTTCCCATCTGTTGCTCTGGTCTTCCATGCCCAGAGATTTAAGTGTGATTACCGTCTCTCTCTCTCTCTGTTGTGTGTTTATGAGAATCCATGTTGCACCAGGCAGACTTTAAAGAGTCAGTTTGCTCAACGCTGCAGATAAGAAAACCACCTGTTTAAATAGAAAAGCAATCCAGAGGAGAAACTAATTTTTTTTTTCTTTTCTGTGTTTTCAATATTAACAGATTCTTCAAAGGGCACACTCATCATGAAACTCGTACCATTTATCTCTGTGTGCTCAACTGTTGGTACACATGGGGCTTACATGGATTTCCAGGTTGGGACAAGCCTCAAGGTGTTCTCTCTCTCACACACACACACACACACACACACACACACACACACACACACACACACACACACACACACACACACACACACACACACACAGGCGCGCACAAACACACGCACGCACGCACACACACACAGGATCAAGGCCAATCAATAAGTGGTGCTTGTTTGATAGACATCAGTAACACGCATCACTGAAAGAATGTGATAAAAACAAGTCAGTTTCCCACGCTCATGTGATTGAGCAATAAGAAAAGAAGTATGCTAGAAGTGACAGTAATACCACTGTAATAAAAAAAACACACATATTCAATTTGTGGTTTGTCTTTGATCAGTTAACAGTGGCTACAGTTTACATCCACAGAACAGGTTTATAATGAGTATAAAAAAAATACAGAGAGATAAAGATCCAAGTAGTTTGTGATTGTATCTAAAATAAAGTGCAGAGGCTTCATAAACCTGTATCTGAGTTCCTGCAGATGAAGATGTTGCAACAGTTTATGATTGTATGATTCTTGGGAATTGTTTTTTAACACAGTAGTAGACACAAATATTTGCATACATACAGAAAGTTTATTCTGCGTGTTCCTGTTAGCCGTCGTTAAGTTTTATCTGAAGTAATTTCACATGTGGAGGCTGTCGCTTTTCAGAGAGAGAGTGCTGCTGTCATAACCTCCTTTTTTGTCTTAGAGCGTTTATAAATTTCTCCCTTGTCGGTGTTCCTGTAAATTAATTTCAGCTGTAAACTTGATTGACCTTGTGTATCGGTTCTGTCTCTGACATTTGTTTTCATTATCATTATTACTATTACATAACCTTGCTGTTTTTTTTTTTACATGTTCCCATGAATTAAAAATCCAGTTCTGTGGGTAAACAAACACATTCTCACACACCCACAAAACACATACTCACCTACCAAAGACATGCACATAACTGTACACACATGCACAGTACACACACGCATTATTATATAATCTCCTTAATTAATATAAAAAAACTGAACCCACCGGGCTTCACAGGTGATCTCAAGTAAAACTCCAGTTCCTGAGTGTCGAACAGTTCTGCAGATTCAAAGTGTGTATAATTAAAGGTACTCTAATCAATCATTTTTATTTTTTTGCCACTTGGGGCAGAAGAACACTCTAAGAAAAGGACCCTGACTTACTTAAGTTGGTGTGGCTAATGGAAAAGAAGTGTTCACACATAAAATACATTGTGTTAAAAACTAAAAGGGCTGCATTGGTGTGAGCATGTTGCTACGGGTACCAATGACAAGACAGAGTACGACCCAGGGAGTCTGAGTAATACATCCAGAAGTTTTGAGGCTTGCCAAACACTTCCCTGTGGTTAATGTTACTACAGTATGAATCAGGATTAAATAACATGGAAACTTATGATGATGAATCATTTTGTCTTCCTACCTAATATGCGCATATTTGATCGGCCAATGCAGAGTGATGATGACCAACAATCACATAAGTTGCACAATTTGAACTGAGTTTACCTTTTTTCACCAGACTTTTTTTTTCTCAAAGACATCTTGAGACTCACAGTGTCTCATTGTGGTGACATTGAATCATCATAATATTGAGAATGTCATCTGCAGCTGCTGTCCAACTTCACAAGCTATCTGCTTCCCTCGTATGTCTGCTGTTTGGAGCTGTGAGGTGTACAATGGAAGAATTAGAGCTTTTTTTTGTTGCTGAAAACAGCTTCCTGCTGCTACTGAAAACAAGGCTAAAGAGAGTAGAAAAACTTTATTTAAATTATACAGCAAATTTGCAGGGTATAAAACCAAAAATTTTGCTAAAGGTGGCAAAAAAAGAAAGAAAAAAAAAGCACTGTAGAGCTTCAGATTCAACACTACAAGCAATGCATTTCACGTCATTTGATGCATTTATGTAAAAACACTGGTAGAGCTTTACAGTAAAATAAAAAAAAATACAAAAGTAAGACATGTAGCACATATTTCTAAACCTTTTCCTGTTTAAGAATAGCTTGCACAGCAACACCAGATGGAAACTTCAACATTGACCCACTTTGCTTCTTTGGTGTATTTCAATTTGATACAATGCAAAAACAGAAACAGGAAGTGGTGTGGTCTTATCTGTAGTTCAAAAAGTGAAAACAAAAAGGAGGGCACAGAATTTACAAAAATGCACATGTTTCATTTAAGTGTGTTTTAGTTTCATTTCTGTGAAGCAGTCTTGAAAACACACTGCTGTATTTTAAGCCCATGGGTTTACCAGAAGCACCGAGCCATTAACTGCAGTGCAGCAAATTGTATTTGTGTGGCTTTCCATTAGCTCTTGGCAGAAGCTTTAGACTCCACAAATAACTTCTTAGAAATAACTAATAGTAGAAAAGGTCTGAAGAAATCCCTCAAATATAGTTGAACTTGGAGTTGAACTATATTAAGGTTCAGCTACTAATTTCATACATTTGTTTTACTTATTTTCTTTGGCAAGACAGCTGACAAACAATACCATATATCAGTACCACAGTATTAAAAATGAGAATTTCTTCACTCGGACCAGAAATTCTGACTTTTCCCTTTTTCTCCACTTAACTTGTAGGCTGAATTTAGTGTGTATACGCTCATTTTCCTTTTTAAGACATAAATATAAATCCTTTTTTGTTGAAACTTGTCTTACGAGTATAAAAACAGACTTTAAAGAATAGAGCAGGGGCCTTAATTAGTCTTAATTTGACCTCTGAGTCCTAACCCACATGTAAGACTTTTTTCAGTAAAAACTAAATAGCAATTCAATCTTATTATTAGGCTTTAATGGATTTAATCTCAAGTCTCATGACTGTTAGCAGTGCAAAGTGGGAATCAATCATCTCACTTTTCAAAAGTTACAACAAGAAAGTACAACAAATACAATACATTGCTATACTATTGATATATGTAGAAAAAAATTTAATCCCACAACTGTGAGATTTTAATTACACTTTTTATTTCGTATGTTGCCACAGTCCGTGTATAATAATAATATCCCAAAAGTGCTTGCCTACAAAGCTAAATTTCATTCATAAAAATTCCAAAATCTGCAGAGGAAAGTGTGAAAACTGGTCCTGACAGCAAAGCAGAGAAGGGGCTGAAGACAAGTTTACTATAATATCTGCAGTTTGGGTTTGATGCCAAAAAGGGTTACATTCTTCCAGCTTTGATGTGTGTGCCCCCCCCCCCCCTCTCTCTCTCTCTCTCTCTCTCTCTCTCTCTCTCTCTCTCTCTCTCTCTCTCTCTCTCTCTCTCTCTCTCTCTCTCTCTCTCTCTCTCTCTCTCTCTCTCTCTCTCTCTCTCTCTCTCTCTCTCTCTCTCTCTCTCTCTCTCTCTCTCTCTCTCTCTCTCTCTCTCTCTCTCTCATGCATGCACAGACATGTCTAGAAGGGAAGGGAAACCCCTGCACATGGTGGGGAGCTGTAAGTACAAGGAAAACAACACATGACTGCAGTTCCAGGGTAATGATAATCAGCAGTGATAAGTCTTGCTCTCTCTGAGCAGATTTTTTTTTTTTCATTTTGGAGGGGGGGTGGGGGGGGCAACTTTTGGGACAAAACAAAAGCCTGATTAGAGATAGAGAAAGAGATGACGGTAGGTCAAGTAGGCAGGCAGATGGACAGACAAACAGAGAGTGGCAGACAGAAACATTTATGAATATGTATGTGTCTACATGAATGCAAGATGAGATGTGTGTGCTTTGTACATGTCCATATAAATTTGCGTGTGCTTCAATTCTTTCTTCCAGGGAAGGTTTGACCTTTGACCGTCTCCCTGCACCCCCATCTCTAACAGACACACACACACACCCCACCTCACCTCCCTATATCCTGGACAGCTGTCAGCAGGGACCTGGCCAAAGAAAAAGACCCATCTGTCGCCTTCCTTCAAAGGTCAGGGCTCAGGGCTGTGTGTGTGTGTGTGTGTGTGTGTGTGTGGAGAGAGGGAGGAGGGAAGCTTCTTTTCACTCAGTTAATCTCAGCTGTTGTTCTCTCTCGCTCTCTCTGGCACACTTCTGAGGGTTACGGATGTTTTAAATGCAGACACCCTTCGCGTCCATGTCTGGCGTGTTTAGTGTGTGGATGTATGGCCTCACTTGTTTGAAGGTGAGAGTTCGCCTTGTGCATGTGTGCGTTATGTAACTGATATAATGCTCCCCCATATATTACATTAAGAACAATGCAGCGCTTGAGCATAATTAGCACTTTGCCTATTTGTCATTCTAGTGGCTTTGTGAGCCTCTCACACAAAGCTGCATAGATGATGGAAACTTATTCAGGCGCTTATCGCTTTCTCTTATGAGCCCTAAAATGTTTGTAGTTCGTCCTTGTCTTTGATCACACTAATTAGATGCATCACATTTGAAGCCACACCATTTTTGTTTTGTTGGAATAAATCAATAATTCATTACGGTAAGAAATCTAAATATATGATGGTAGAATGGCTCTTTTTAGAACTTGGTTTTATGTGTATCAGGTCACCTTCGAGTTTCCCCAGTTTTCACTTTTAGGCAAACAATGTGAAATATAAGCAAATTACTGACTATAATTTAAATCATTTTTTTTATTCTTAGGTGGCAATGTACTTTATGTTTTATCAAAAGCTCCAAACAAACTGTTTGACAGTAAGAAAGATCTTCAATCTCCCATCTTACTCTAAGACTACCAGAGGCCTGTTCAAACACTCTGCCTGCACTCCAGTTCTTGTCTTGACTCCCTCTGTTGGTCCACACAGAAACTAACATTTAAACTCACTTTATGTTGTTGGTATCAGTCAGGCTGAGTTTTCCAAAATAGCAGATTTCACTGCTCGAAACTCAACTTGGCCCAACTGTATGAACAAAATGAGCTAATTTCAGAGTTAGGTTGGGATAATATTTGATAGATGTCCTCTATGGATAATAAATAGGCTAAAAAATGTGTTTGATTGAAGGGTTGTTTATTTGCAGCTCTCTTGTCTCAAGTGGGATTATTAAGTCTGTATTTTTGTCTTTAGAACCAAAGTCTGTTGTTTATAACAAGAATAATCCTGGGACTTTGTCAAACACAAGATAAACACACTCTCTGCAGAGTAGGATCATCCAGATTGCATTTTAAGATTTAATCAGCATGAAACCTCATATATCATTGCTCTCCAGCAAAGCTGAAGAAAATCTCAAAACATCAGTTTCATATATATCTAATATTCTTTAAGTCAAAATTTCCCTTTTTACTCATATTGTAATCTCTGTTTCCTTTAAGAGAAGCTAATAAGTTGGAACCCCCCCCCGTCTGTTCACGCTATTTTACTACATAAATGTCCAAACATTCCTGTGGAATTACAATATGTGCAACAATATAATGTTACTGCAGCTGATTTGTAGGGTTCAGATAGTATCAAGGCAGCAGATTACGCTTTGAATTCGTTCCAAGTATGAACAGTCAGCAGGCCAATAAAACCTTTTTACAGGTAGGAACTAGTTTACAGTGTGATAACAGAGAGAGGGAGAGAGATAAAGAGAGAGAGTGATATATATATATATATATATATATTTATAGAGAGAGAGAGAGAGAGAGAGAGAGAGAGAGAGAAAGAGAGAGAGAGCGAGCAAGAGATTTGAACCAATGCATTAATGTTATATAAAGGGATTTAGGGAGAAAACAAAGGCTTCCTCTGTGCGATTACTGAGGATATGTAAATACATAATCCACTGTGTCCAGACCTGTTACACTGCAGGAAATAAGACAATAGATTAAAACCATGGGGTAACAGGGTAACAGGTAAGCACTAGTACAGTAGGTCAACAATGACCAGTGACATTATTTAATAGTAAATATAACAGGTTGTGAGCCAAGCTGCAAATACATTTTCATACTGATTTCATTTTCTCATTTTTGTTCAATGCAGATTCAGACAGATTGGAGGCATCTCACGTCGTTTACTCCAAGTCTAATCTTCTCTAAAGGAAAGAAAGAGGACAGCTCTGTCTAGTTACCATCTGTTTGAGTGGAGGACTGGAGATGAAGATTGTGAAGTGAATTAAAATCAAAACTGTTTATCCAAGGAAATATTACAACCACCTGTTATCATGTGACTCAAGTTTAAAACTGAGCAAAAACAACACAAGGACTTTGAGAAGTTTTTTTTTTTTTTTTGGCAAACTAGAGAAATTCACTTATTTTTTACACTATATTCTCAGTATTAACACATTTTGTTTTATTTTGTTTGTTTTTTTTGTTTTTTTAAAGAATTGTTCTCAACAGCGTCAGTGTTGAATGAGTGTTAGATAGTGGGGAAGATAAAATCCAACAGAAAACAGCTAAAGAACCAAGCCACTTTCAGACTCAATAGTTTGAATAAAGGTAACTTCCCTGCTCGATATTGCAGGAAAATATATTGTCTATATATTGTCATTGTACATTGTCAATAAATTGCCATTTTTTTGTAGCTGTAGTCTTAATTCAAAAGAATATCCTTATATAATGTTTACTTTTCAAAATCATTTTAACCTTGCATTCAGAACTTACACAAATAGAACCACTTTTATCTAAAGACCATCAGTGGTGACAAACACAGGGAGAGCGGACCACAGCTGTCAATACAGGAAAACTATTCAGTATGCTTTACTGGTCATTTGAATGTAGGATAATGTCTTTCAGTGCACACTGAAATACAGGGTTCATAATGAAGAGTTTCCCATCAGATGTAATTACAGCATGTTTCGCCTCGTCTACAAAGCATGGCAAACAGTAAATGTTATGAGCAATAGCTGGGGGTTCAAAACCCCATTCAACCGCAATACCCAAAACAGCAACGAGGCACGCTGCATGGTTACACAACATTACAAACACACACCGATAAAAGCCTCTGTGCATCTTTGCCATAACAAATCCACAGCATCAGGAGCATACTGTGTGAGAGCAGATGCTGCCAATAGTCTGCCACCACCTCTGTCACCTCAAAATGTTCCACTTTTCGAGCATAGATGCTTATGTTTTTCCATATCTCAGTGTGACAGAGTAATCTTACTGACATCCGCCAACTCATACAACACAGATAAGTATACAAATCAGCCCATACCCTGTATGTCAACATTCATTTGTGGAAATATCTTATCTGATAAGAATTAAAGTGTCATGACTCTACTGGTGAGATAGTTTTTTCTTTCCCCCCTTTCCCTTGCGTTTCTCTGTATCCTCCCCGTTTGTCTGTGTATGTGTGTATGTTTTGTGGGTGTGGCTTACATCACTGATTGTTCAGCCTGTCAAGAGGTAGACACTCTCTCGGCAGTAGGACTCCACTGCCAGAGACTAACCTTCCCTTTCCTTTTTTTAACGCCACCGCCGCCGCCAGCGCCACCAGTCCTCAGCCTCCAGCCGGTCACCATCTCTCCATTTCCCAGAAAAGCGTGCCTGCGTCTGCCCTTGTCCCCAACTAACCCTTCAACCCTCAACTGCAACTTTATCTCATTAGATCATTTACCAAGACCCCCGCTGAGTTCCCCGTCTGTTTTTGCGTCCAAACTAGAACTACCTGTTACATAAAGCTGAAGTGTGTTTACATTTACGGACGACAAACTATTAATAACTGCTCAACAACCCTACAGGATGTAAGACAGACAAAATAATTAATGAAACCGTTTTTTTTTTTTCCAACCACCTACAACTCATGTGAACCATGCCTGCGTTAGTTACTGTTAATGTTATCCAGCAGCACAGTGGCTGATCCACTTCATTGGACAAGGAGGTTCAGGGGAAGGGTTTAGCGAATGGTCAATTATCAGCATGCCCATGGGTCAAAGATGTAGTGTTAAAGAATGGTACAAACTCACACGACATCAAGGCATGATGGCAAACGTCCTATTAAGAATCATAGATGTTTTCTCATCTGCAAAAAAATGCTTCATCTTTCAGTCTTTCAGTTCAGATCAAAAAGGGACCTGGATAATAAATAACACACACACACACACACGCACACGCGCGCACACACACACAGACACACACACACACACACACACACACACAATCCATTTGCCGGAAGTGGTTTTACAGCAGGCTGAGCTGATAAAAAATAAATGAACACAGTGATGGAGGGAGACTGAAGGAGGGAATAAAAGGAGCAGTGGATTGAGAGAAAATGAACGAAGGAAAGAGGGAATGACAGATAGAGAAAGAGTGAGACAGACAGAGAGATGTGATGGAACTTGCCCAGAGGGAAGGAGAAAGCAGAAGAGAGAGAGAGAGAGAGAGTTGCAGTCAAGCAGCCGTGGGCGGTATGCGAAATCCTGGGTGACGCTTTGGGGCAATTGCATTGCATTGTGCATGTTATGTTTTTGTGTGTGTGTGTGTGAGTGGTTGCTGCGTAAGTACATGTGTATGGTATCATCTCCTGTGTCTGCGTCATTACCTTGATTAGACTGCAGAAGAGAGAGGCAAGGAAATCCCAGCCCTTTCTTTCCCCTCCCTCTCTTCCTCTCCCTCCTCCACCTTATCTGTCCAACTCTCTCTCTTACACTCACGCAATTCACATCAAAGTAACTAATTTCTTGTAAATAGGTGAGTTGTTTTGCCCAAAGTGCCACTTTTTCTTGTTTTGCTCACTCTCCTTATCTGTCACTCTTCTTCTCTTATCATTCTCACTTTCTCTTTCATAAAATATACTCATGTCATACTGTAAGCACTCAGTCAAATTATGCAAAAAAAAACACCCCCAACAGTATGTGTAAAAACACGAGCACCTTGATTTACAGCAGCGTGTTTGCTGGCTGCAGTGCAGAGGAAGTCAAACTATACCCTGTGTGACGCACCTGTGGTTGGATTGAGCAACTGTTTGAACTATTTGATGCATGTGTGTGTTTGTTTTAGTCAGTCTGTCTGTTGTCTCAATCCTGTCACTATTAAACATAACTTATTCAAATATTGCTGTATAAAAACTCCCCTGAAGTCTGACCTTTGAAAGCCTTTTGTAGAATTCATCACCAAATAAAATACTGAGACTACTTGTCATTCAGGTGTCTCCGATAAATGTATTTTTATTACCATCTGTAAATGGATGTGAAACTTTGGCAAGTTACTGAATGATGTTTTTGTCATTTCTATCCATTTGAACACTAAAATTATGGTGTAATATGATCTATTTTTCATTATTCGGGTCTTTTTCAATGTTTAAATGTTTTCTAGGAAATTAAGAATTTTAAAAATGTACATTTCAAAGTGAGGCTGGAGCTTGACGCTGCATTTGTTGATTTCTTTTTTTGGCTACTTGGCCACTCAGATATTATCACCTGTAACATGTTAGCAAACTGCCTTACTGACACATTCAACAGTTACGGAGAAACATTATCATAACACATAGCATTCGTTTGGAATTGAACCTCTGGCCACCTGATGAATAAACACATAAGAGCAATATTCACTCTGCTATTGGTATTGGTATTACCTACTGAGGGAAATATCTGCTAGTTGCTAGCAGCTAAATGCTCTACTGTGTTCATTAGCTAGTTGCTAACTTTGTATGTCTGCTGTTTGGGGCTGGACAGGTTGTAGACCAAGGGTTTCTCACACTGCTGAATCCAGCTTCCTGCAGGAACTTAAGGTCAATCAGAGTGAACCAAAAACAGTGAAGTCCAGCGCCAAAACAATGAGCTGAAAGACCTTGCTCATAAAGCTACAGTATATTGTCTAGAGCAGCTTTAAAGTCAAGCCTGGTCCCAGACCCCCTGGATCTCTGCCCATATCTTTAATTATATTTCAGCATTGCAAAATGTATGTAATAATAATAAAGGGGAACTGCAGAGTTGGGTAATAAATCTTTGTGATGACTTTGAATGACCCATTTCATATTACACATAGTCATCTGATCATTTGTTACATATTTTGTTCCAGACCTCTGGATCTCTAATCACATTTCACAGTGAATATAATCATACTAACGTTAAAGAAAATAGTTCTCGGTCTGATTATCACGCTACTTAAAATCTAAAACCCATCATCTTATTTTGAGAAATAAGAATTTAACCCTTCCCGGACAGTGCCCTAACAGTTTCAAACCTGAGAAAAGAGTGAAAAGAAAAAATTGGTGATGTAAATGAATGTGAAAGAAAGTGACAGAAGACTTAAAAGCAGATGCGGGGAGAGATTGCTGAAATGATAGAACCACCGTGTGACCTTCTAACATCCTGTCTCTGCCACATCATTGACTTTCACCTTTAACCAGTCTGAGAGGAAAGAAACATAACCTTTCTCTATGGAAAATATCTGACATTATACAAGCATTTCATTGCTCATCACTCCTTTGTTGTTTTGTTAATTTGTGTAGTAGTGACCCCTTAAAAGTGATATTCAACTATTTGTTGTCCCCTCCGTCATCAGAGCTCCACCCACCGGTTCTCACTTTCAGATTAATATCGTGTTGGAGAAAACTTTTCTCTTTGTGTCCGTGACACAGTGCATCTTTGGTTGAAACAAATTCTCCACTTCGACATGTCACTGTGCTCACCGCATGACTGTTCATCACTTTCTGTGGTGATGCCATAGCACGTAATGGAATGTGTTGCTGAAAGTGTCTTTTTTGGAAGAGCTATTACATTGACATTAAGAGGAGGTTTAAACAAGAACTCTTTTCTTTCAGACAGAGGCAGACAGAGAAATAAAAGCTGAGGCTGCTTGTAGTCTGTTCAGTTTAGTGCTGCCGGGGTGCTGCCAGCTAAATGAGAGACCAGCAGATGGCTGGAATGTCGAAAATGCCAAAGATCAGAGGCCAGTAGAGACACAATGAGATTAGAAGGGAAACAGAGCAACCGCCCAAATCTGAGCTGTAAACATCCTTGTGAACTTTGAGGTGTGTTTGTGTATGTTAGAAAAAGAGATTTTAAGAGATGCTGCATGCAGACAGATTTTTTGTTTGCTTTTTGTTAGTGATGTTGCTTTGATTGTCCCCATGTGGTGGTTTTGCTGAAGCATAAAAGTCAGAGTGCAGGTTAAAGTTAAGTTTAGTCTTTTTGAGATTTTTAGAATAAAGTTGGTGCTTGTTGAATACGTCCTTGTTTTTATTATATTAAAGGATATCAAAGTGCACAATGTAAGTCTGGTTGATGTAATCGGAGTTTATCTATCATATAAGAGTCATAGAGAATGACATTTTGAAATATGTGTTTTAAAACTATCTTTAGTTATGAGCAATTTAAATTTGATTAAATTTTTCTGCACTAATGTGATAAGTCCCTAAGCCAACCACTTTGCTGGTTAACCTTTTTTTTTTAATCAAAGGTGTTACTGATGTCTATAACCACCCACAGCGTCTACCAGTTTCATCTGTGGGTTGACTTTCTACAAATCTTTTCAAACAGCATAAGATAAATTCAAAGGTACTCAGTGATCAAACGAAAAAAAGATAGTTTTCTTACTGGAAAACACACAATTTCAGTCTCAAAGGCCTCATTCAAAGTAAGAGTCCTGCACAGCCTATAAATCCACACCAGGGTTGATTTCAGTGAATTGCTATGATTACTCTCACAGATGTACTGAAAAAATACAGTAACATAAGGCCTGAATCTTTAATCTGAAAAAAGCAGCATGTTTTCAAGCTAGTTTGTAAAAAAAAAAGAAAAAAAAAAAAAGAAAAAAAAGGAAACCCTGCATTTTCAAAAACTGTGTACAAGGCACATTATACATTATATAAACAAACAGAACATAATTGTTGTTGCGTCTCAGCAATAGGAAAATGATATCCTGCAGTTAAGTGTGTTTTGGTGTGTGTGTGTGTGTGTGTGTGTGTGTGTGTGTGTGTGTGTGTGTTTATACAAAGGCCAGTAATGAAGCTGCACATTTGAGTCTCTCTCTTTGCTCACAGTGTGGTCCTCTTTCTTTTATTGTTGAGACAATGGCGGCAGCACACAGGAGGATCGAAATTAATGGACTTCTGCATAAAGTGAGGACATCAAACTATCCATTGTATGGCCTGACAGCAGGGGCTCAAACAACTCTGCAATTGAATGTGTTCCATCACTCAACTTGCTGACAGTAGATTTTATGATAGGTTGCTGAGTATGTTTGCACTCTGTACGGGTGGACACATGCTCTGTATCAGCAAACGTGAGAGAATGTATAGTGTTAGAGCTGTTGTGTGAATACACAACACTCCACTTTCATTACAGGACTAATAGAGAGACTCTTACAGTTCCTATTATGTCATCTTGTATCGCCTCAGCTGAGCTACCTGTCAACAGGGAACAACAGAGACATTCATGTCTTACACAACATGCACAAGAAGCATTGAGTCATCATCATTAACAGTCTTTGTATGATGCAGTGTTTTCTAATCATAATTTTTCATTGTAGAATTAAAAAAAAAAACACCTTGTGTTATATATTTGACTATGCAGCTTAAACAACAGCAACAAATGGAGGAAATCTTCAGACGTGCAATATTTTTTAGCAACTTTCAAACAAAAGCACCAGTCTACAAATACAGTGGTTTTGATTTTAAAAACCAACAGTAGCTAAATTTCTTGTTAACAAAGTACAAAATGCAGCCAATAAATCTGAGGTTCATACTTCCCACCCATTCTTTCATACAGGAACTTTTCCTCTCACCACTGGCCAACAGGGAAAACTACTTTGTACTCTATATGGCCCAGTTTTCCCCAGTTGGAGTTCAGGAAGAGTTGGAAGATTTAAGAGAGTTTTTTTCAAGCAACGTGCTCTAGTGCTGGAAGGATTAGTTTCCCTATATGGGTATCTGAGTGTTCAGTGCAGAACACCATCAGTGGCATTTTAAGGAAGACAAAGCTGAAGCATAGAATCATTCAGATTTAAATATCCAACATGCAACTGCCAAACTATGACATCTGCTTCGTCGACCATTGTGACCAAAGCTGAAGAGAAAAGCAAACACTGGTGTTGTCTTCAGGCTTGTTGGCCATGAGTCAATCATAACTAGTGAACTTGGTGGGAGGCACCTGTAACATTTCAGAGTTGGCAACAGCCAACTTCTGAGCGCCATGTTTTCAAAATTAAGCATGATACTGCATGTGCTACAGTGAGTTCAGCTGTCAACCGACATTTAAATGTCATGCAAAATATGAACAGAATGCATGTATTCAAAAACTGAAAACAAAAACAGATGGTGCATTGTGAAAGCAGGATTTTTCTACGAACAAAAATTCTGTCACATTGGCAGACTTAACTATCCCCAGAGTATTATAAGACGGCTTTTAATACAATTGTATAAAGGCGTCTGACAAAATCACTGCTTGCTGTAGCTACTATATATTTAACTGGTAAGCTAAGATAAGCATGAGAGGACGTAGCCTCTTTCTACTTCCTCTACCACTGTAACAATTTCCCAGAAATCTACAAATGTTATCCAATACAGGATTTGGCAGTAATGTATTCAAGCACCAGACTTGAGATGTTGTAACCGTACAATAAGTAAATAACAAGCAATAGTTCTTACGTAGGCAGACCAAATCTGCAGCTTTTGTAAGGCACTAATTCACTGTGGCAGTGAAGGGGGGTCGGGTTGCAACATTATATTGTTCTAGAGGCACATATACAGCACATAAGCTCATACACATGCACACATATGAACAGTTCACAGACACGGATATAGACACTCTGTTCCTTTCACAGTGCTGCAGTCACTGGGTAATAGAAGAGAGAGTATGCTGGAGCACAACCGGCTGACAAGAGTTAATCTAAGAAAACTGCGGTGTGATTGTGTGTGTGTGTGTGTGTGTGTGTGTGTGTTACAGAGATAGCAAGTGAGATTGGGAGTGTTTTTGTGTCAAGACATTTAATACAACAGGGCCGACCTTGCACAGAAAAGCACCACTACATAGAATGCAAGGGCAATGTTGGAAGATGTAAGGTACAGCTTAGAATAGATGGTTATCAATCAATGCAATGAGTCCAAAGCAGCAATAACAGTCACAGCAATTATTAAGAACAAAGAAAAAATGATGAGGAACATAACATGCGTACATGCAAATGAAGACTCTGCTGACTGACAGAAGACAAACAGCAGTAGAAGACGACCTGGAGAAAACCATAAAGCTGTGTAATTCTCTGAAATTTCCAGACAACACAGCACTGACTTCCTGTTTGCTTTTGTACTCGTCTCTACACCAGCATCTCCTGCATCCTGTTGAGGCAGACTAAACAGAGATTGATATTATGTCAGTGTTGTTACATAAATCAGTATTTGTCAGTTTGTTTTTATATTGGTTATTTATTTGTGCTTATTTCTTATGTTACATGTGAGACATGATTATGATTGAGACCATAGAGTAAAAAAGAAACATGGCAGAAAGTAATCCTTTAAAGAAGTGAGCTGCTTTATGAGAGAAGTTAGATAACCAAGGTTCAGATGTAACTGAAATCTAAAATTAGAACTATAAAGCGTTATTGTTGTTAAGCACAACACTTCCTGGTAATATCAAAGACATAAACATAAACATACAAATGTCTGGGCACTGAATGATCCGCTCACACTCGAAGAAACACTGGAAGTTTGTCCCTTTATATGCTGGAAATAATGCTTATGTGTCCAACTAAATGTAAAGTAGCATTTTTAATTCCTTGATTGATTAACAATGACTAATCCAAGCCATAACTGAGTTCATAATGGATGCTGGTTTC
This sequence comes from Seriola aureovittata, assembly GCF_021018895.1. NCBI lineage: Eukaryota > Metazoa > Chordata > Actinopteri > Carangiformes > Carangidae > Seriola > Seriola aureovittata. The sequence goes on from NC_079375.1 coordinate 15,338,294, forward strand.
AATGCAAACAATAAACTATCAAGTTATATGAGACTGCGGTTATAGACAAAACGCAACTTGTGCTCTTAAACAAATTTTTGACAGAAACCCAAGTTCAAGTGCAAATATTCACATCATGGAAGTGTGTTCGTTGTCCTTGCCCCGTAATAACTGTGTAATATTATGGTCTCACTCTTCATTGTCATCTGAAATCCTTTGACTTTTCTTTTCAATGCATTATATGTTTTTGCCTGTAGCCTAATGGGTATTAGATTACAAGGTTTTTCCGTCTTTTTTTATGAATTGGTTTCCCTGAAAATAGGTCTGGGATCTAAACTGAAGATTTGATGTGTGACTGCCAACATAATTTTTCCGCAACAGATGAAAGATGATATAAAGAAGCTAAAATTATTTGATCAATTGGTTGTTGTGACTCATTGGTCCTCCATCCCCCTGTCACTTCTATTCCACGTAGCACTCTGTACTCAGTTCATGACTCCATCTCTTGCATGTCCTACACATGACACTGCAAACAGGGAAGTAAGGCTACAGCCAACTTACAGTTCTTTCTTGGTAACCTGAAAACAAACTGTCCATAGCTCTGTACACAAACACCTGTGAAGAAAATCTTCTTCAGAAATAAACAAAGTGTTTGTTTCTCCCCCTTTTACTATTTTTTGCCAAAAACATCTGCAGCACTTAGTCTGAGCAAGTACTGAGACAGATCTGTGAGTGTGTTTTATAGCTTGCCTGTGTGTGAATCCCTTGCCTGCTGTGTATGTTACCAGAATAGAACAATGCATAACTAAAAGTAGGACATTGACGCAGAATATGAATAGATTAAAGAGCAAAGAGGAAAAGGCAAATTTGACGTTCAAAAGTCCACATTAAGGAGGATGGGAAACAGATTAATGCATCACTTGATTACATCACCGCAGGGCACAGTAGGTCTGCTCCTTAACCAGCAGGTGTAAACACATCTGGACTTTACCAAACTGCCAATTTACCGCAAACAGAACTGCTGCCATTCCGAACTTCAGGCATTTTCAATCTTCAAACAAATATCCAGTAATAGGTTGATGATTTGTTGATATTAGTAATAAACTTGAGGCTGCCATATTTTTAAAAGAATGAGCCAAATGCATGTGTGACAGAGTCACTCATTTTGCATACACTCTATCAGCTAAGAAAGAAAGACTCTGTGTGTGTGTGTGTGTGTGTGTGTGTGTGTGTGTGTGTGTGTATCCATGTGCACACTTCTTCCTTGTCCTGCAGGGCAACAGCCAGATAATCTCCAGAGTGGGGTGACTGACTGAATGCTGCTATTTTAGCTTTGCACTGTCTGCGTCTATGAATCACTCTGCAGGGTCAGAGGAAAGGAAGGAGACGGGTTATTACAGTAATGACACAAGTAAAGCGGCTCTGCATTTGCTCTGCCCCGAGTCCAAATGCGCACCAGTGTGTGTGACCCTCCAAAGCAAAACGGGGAGAGAACATGCAGCTCACATAAGTGGATCTTATGTCATGATGAAAGCACAAGAGGAGACGTTGATATTACTATGATAATCTTCTTTTCTCACAACCGTGAACATTATGTACATATGCAGAAAATCTGCACTTAGTGTCTGTTCTGTATATCCCTCTCCACCTGCTTTACATCATGCATTATTATGATTGTTGTACTATGCTCCACACAATACTGGAAGACCTCCGGAGCGAATATAGATGTCATCTACAATATCATGTAAAATCATCTAATAATCTTTTTGTATTTGACAATCAACATCTGCATAAGGAAGGAGCTTTATCTGTGTTTGGAGGCTTTTATTGTTCGTCAGGTCAGTCAGCGAAAAACAGTGAACTGTTGAATATTAATTTCCTGCGAGTGATTAAGCAAGCAAGGCAAACTGTGTATGTAGGCCAGTTACACCAGCAACATTCATTAGACTCTCATTAAAACACATGAAGAGAAAGCACAGGGAACAACATGGTATAGTAACTATTGATGTGAAGACGTACATGTTTCAGTGCTGGTTGTTCCGCAGCTGAATCAGGGCCTATCAACAACAGCTTACAGTAGATTGTCTCAGCTGGTCATCGCTGACACTGTTTGGTCCCTTTAGGTTCTGGACCACTGGAGCGAATAAAAACATATTTTTGGAGCAGGAGCTGCAGAGGAGCTCAGGATATAAACCAGCCAAAAAATTGTCCTGGATGAAGACCAAGATCAGACCACCTCACTGTGGTCTGCCACCTCACTGTGCCCATTTGGAAAGCGAATAAACAATTCAATGGAGGAAGGAGTGATGCTGAAAGGAGAAGATAGATGGCGGAGGTCAAGCAGCACAGCTGCACTCACAAAAGATACTTGAACAGACAGGGAAATGGCTTGCACAATGCCTCCCCCTAATGGATCAAAACAACATGTTGTTCTAAAGAGCATGGGTAGTCAACATTTACATGATGAACAGAAAAAGCCCGAAGCAGTTCCTTTGAAAATAGATCAGACACAAAGTGTGTGTGTTAGTTTCCCCTGTGTTTTCCTGCTGTGCAGCATTTTACAGCGTGGGATTTACATGAGAGAACATAATAACCAATATAAACTCGTGGCTGGAACATAAAATACTATGCATCGCTTTTATTTTAATGATGTCTCCGATCAGTCATCATTAAATTAATGTTTAGAAGGGAAAAGCAGCTTGACCTGAATTCTCTGAGTTGACAGTGGAAATGACTTCTTAATGTGGTTAGAGGGAGTTTCATTCACATTTTGAAAAAAAAAAATTATTTTTCTTTCACTCTCAAGTTTGCACCCGATTCACAGCAGGTTTTGGATGTACCGTCACAGCAAGAATGTTTATGGTTTTTGAAGTGTACAGGCTAACAAAGGATAGCTTATATTTTACATGTACAGGTGCAGCACAACTAACTGGTGGATATTTTACTTTGAATTTAGAATAAGTCACACAAAGGACAATGTCTTCATCAAGCACGATGTTTATGATTCCCAATGCATGAAAGTACCTCAGGTTCATAATACAACAACCTGGAATGTTGTTACTCAAAATGTGTCACGTTAGCATTCATGTGACATGAATGTATTGACTCGAATGGTGACGATTGGGAAATACAAAATGTTAACCACGTCTAACATCTGCTGTGGGGCACATGCAGTGCAGTGAGACATTTCTATATTGGTGTTTTACTGATATCTACTGGACAAAATTGAAATGTCACATCTGAACTGATTAAAAGTTTAAAATGTCATTTGTAAGACTCGTTCTTATCATTAGACCATTTCAAAATGAGGGTTAGCCTCAATATCACTGACAATTTCCAGTCATGCCGACTGTTTGGTTAGTCTGTAGCAATGGCAACTACAACCTGTAGAGAGGAAAAGGCATTCCAGGTCTAATTAAAGCATACGCTGTGATAATATCAGTGACAACCCTCCCACAGATGAGCTTATTAAGGGAAGTGACAGCTCAACAGATTTGTGACACATGACTGTTGCACAACCTGCCAACAAACCAACCTTCCTGGCAACGAGATGCAAAAAAAAAAGTTTAAAAAAAGAGTGACAGACATCATGGAAGTGATGTTGCAGTGATTACTAGAGGTTATCAGGTCTTTTCAGGTCATGGCGATTTCAGGTTCACAAGTATACGATTCTTAAAACTCACTTTTATCAGAGCAATCCCCTCTAATAGATTCAGTTTGTTTTTAACCTGTCAATCATAATTTCTTTATTTCAATTTCATCACCTTGCTTTAATTCTTGTTATTCTAGTTTCACAATTTAAAAAAAAAAAAAAATGTATATGAATAAAGTTATCCTGACGGTAGAAAGTTGAATTGTGACAAAGGATAAGCCTGTGTCGTCCCTGTTGGGGGAACTAATGGCTCGTGTTTCACTCATCTTCCCGGCACTGGCACTCCTCATGTCACAGTGAAGGTAGTAACTAGATGCTAAACATAGATCTGAGCGTGACACGTTAGGATTTCCCTGACAGCTGAGAAATCTCCTGCAGGTCAGCTGATGTGTGTTATCACAACCGAGATGTAAACTGAAAATGTGTCATCATCTTTAGAATACACAAGTCTTTGGTAATAAAAAAACATATTTGTAAAAGATCTTAAAAAAAAAAAAAAAAAGAAAAAAAGGGGCCCACAGATGTAATGACACAGAGAGGAAGTGATGAATGCAAGTGAGGAAATGTTTTCAATGGCAGGATTTAAACCACTTTATGAAAGGTTTTGAAAAAGTCAGCTTGTGGCGACCCCCAGTGGTAGTTTAAGAAAAGACACTGTGGCAGACAGCAAGGTGCACTGTGCAAACATAGGTGACTCAGAGAATGAATGAGGTGAATGCAACACACAGACTGAGCCATTTTTCACTGGGATTGATTAATTTTTCTACAAACAAGAACTTAAGCCCTGACAATAATAAAGTTTTGAAGCTGAGACAATTAATTATACAGTGTAACATGAAGAGAAGGGTCACAAATGTTTTAAGTTCTTACAAGGGAGATAAATGCGAACATACAAGAACAACCATGAGACCAAGATATACTGTATATGAGGGAAATTAAGTTTTAGTAGGTAAAAATGTCAGATGTCCATTTAGCGTCACTTATAGAGTTGTTATATAATCATTTTTTCATTACTTTGTGATTGATTATCATAATAGAAATAAAACATGAGGATTAACCACCTATGTATATTCAATTATCTTTCATACTGAAACTTTTTATATCAAATAATAGATTTCAAATCAATTTTCAAATTTTTATGCCGTTTTCACCAATCAGAACGTCAGAACCATAATCAGTCTTTCAATTCATTCCACCATTCATCTTATTCATATCACACTCACTCACACACACACCCACACACACACACACAGTCCCAAAACAACAGCCTTTAGGGTCTTTTGCAGCTGAATGGCATGTCCTTTACAGAAGGTAAGTGCTTTACAAGTTACCTCAAAAAGTTTTGTGCCACCAACAAAACCGTTTGTATGGTCTATTCAAACAAGAGCTCCCACACACACATGCACAAACACTACACTTTATAAGCAGACACACATGTACAGACACACACATACACCTCCCTCAAACTGAAAGACCATGGCTTCTCTCCTTAGCAGGGCAATAAATACTTTGTAGCTGTGCCAACAGACAGCCCCTCTTTCAGAGTGTCAGCCGAGCTCTGAAAGAGGCCAGTAAACAATGACTTAAAGAAAACATCAGCTTATCAAGTAGAGATGCTAAAGCCTCCAGCAAAACAAAATCTACATATTTCATTTAGTGATTATGGTGTTTGACGTTGGGCCAAAACTGAGGCTAATGTATCATTTCAAAGGGGCAACTATAGTTGATTAATAACAAAAAGATGTTGCACTCCTGTTGCGTTAACACGCTAGAATATAGACCGAAGGTAAGGACCGAAGGTTGTGCAATAACATACACATGGTTCCATGGTTGAATGGCTGTTCCCTCATATATACGATTACACCCAGGGGTGTCAGTTGGAACAATGCACGGAAACCTATTGCCATTAACAAACAAATGTAAACTTTAAGAAAAAACATTCAGTCATGGGAAAAGTTTGTTGTTTTTGGTCATACACATATGATAAGAGAAAACACAAATACAGAAATTGGAAAAAAGTTTTTATGCTCTGCTTATTTCTGACTAAACATTACAATCCAGATAGACACACACACACACACACACACACACACAACACAGAGGCAAGGCACCACACAAAGAGGGAAGTGAACGCTTGCTGAAAGCTAAATTGAAACATCTTGCAGTCAGGAGGCCATGACTCGGTATTGTTTCCGGCCCCTAAGAGTTGTAGCAGGAGAATAGGAGAAGCGAGAGGAGATGACGGAATAAGGGGAGAAAGAAGAACCTTGCCACCCATTGGCAGGAGCGAGCGAGAGGAGACTGATATTAGGCGGTCTGTTTTGAAAACTGGTGGACACCCCTATGCATATCCTCTCTCTCTTTCTGCCTTCGTTGTCTCTTACTTGCTCGCCCTCCTTCCGCCCCCAGCCTGTTGCCCCCCCCCTCCTCCTTCCTCCTTCCTCCTGCATCCCCCCTCCCTGGGAAAACAGGGACAACAAATTAGCCTTCTTTTCTCGGCAGAGCCCGGGGAGGAGGACACTTGGACAGCCCTCAGAGTGTCCGCCTGGAGTTCCCATGGACCCCTCTTGCCCCTTCCCCTTTCAGCCAGTGAGGAAGCAGTCATTGTGCCAGCACCTGTCTCTGAGGAAATTGGTAAAAGTGATGGCTTTGTTAGCCGTCTCCATGACAACCAGGAGAAAAGAGCGGGGCCAGCTTGCAGGGACTGGGGTAGAAATTGGTGGTGGAGGGGGTGAGGAGAAAGAGTGGGAGAAGGAGGGAGGGAGTTAAGGGGCTTGACAATGGAGTAGCAGTTGCATCGCTTTGGCTTTGCCAGGGATCTACGTGAGGATGCTGTGACTTGCTGTGCATGTGTGTATGTGTTTGGGGGGAGAGGCATTGTGTGTATAAATGCAGAACTTGTAAGTAGCATCCAGTGCAGCTCTCTCTCTCTCTCTCTCTCTCTCATCCCAGCCTCCCTCCCTCATCCCAGTGGGTGACACTGTGACATCCACCAGTGAAGCAAGGCAGCAGTGTGAAAAGGGTTGAAAGCAACAAGGTCAGTCACATCATGTCCAGAGAATATCCCCCTCAGAGCAGACAGCACGCACTTTCAATAATTAAAAGCAACAAGTTTGCTCGCTGTAGCCCTGCTCAAACATCCATGCTACAAGTAACAGAGGGATTCTGTGAATTCAAGTCAAGAGAGATGACATTTTTGGGCAGTTCAACTGAAGCTAAGGAATTATGGTTAAAACTGGTGGACGACGGAAAGACTGAGTTTTATCAACTCTTCACACGGTGCACAATGAAAGCTGGGAATGCAAAGGAGAGACTGCTGCAGCCAGAGGTCCATATGTAATATGGACATAAAAAAAAAACTGTACTGTAATGCTTGCAAGGTGGCTGAAATGTCCTGATAGAGACTGATTTGATATGCAAGAACAGGGTGTTTGCTCGATGGCAGTCATGTGACAAAAGCCTGATGGAACCATTTCATCTTGCAGTGATATTATGTAAGTCAACAAAAGTTATTTTGTCCATTACAATTATGTATTTTGTTTTTTTTTGTCTTTTAATGGACCACCAGGTTAACAGCAATACGTCCAGCAGACCAGCAGATGGTGCTCATTCACTGGCTCAAGTGGAGGCAGAAAGTGTTCAGGGGCCAACAGCAGAGTTTTATGTCCACATTTTTTAACTGCAACACTAAATGGATCACCGATTTCTTGTTTCATTCAATGTTCTCTGAAAATGTTTATATGATTAAAGGCCTCCTAAAACAAATTGAGGGTTGGTAAGAGAAAGAAAGAAAGAAAGAAAGAAAGAAAGAAAGAAAGAAAGAAAGAAAGAAAGAAAGAAAGAAAGAAAGAAAGAACACAATCCAATCAAGTCAGATGGAGGCAAAATTGTGAAAGTAATCTTCATTTTATTTGATAACTGATATGTTGAGTTTATCAGTAGTGAAATAGATCTTCCATTTTTTATAAGCTTTAATCAGACTTACTTATTGGAGTGCTAAGCATCATCATATAGAATGATTCACCTGTTACAAATGATCGCCTATTCCTTTAAAACACACTGAAATGGCTATATAAGTTTAGCATTTCTTTTCATCCTCTGATTCTATCATACTTTGAGGACTTTACAACATAGGAGGTTTGTGTGTGTGTGTGTGTGTGTGTGTGTGTGTGTGTGTGTGTGCGTGTGTGTGTGTGCGTGCGTGCGTGTGTGCGCGTGTGTGCGTCTGAATTTCAAGACATGATTGATGACACCGTCTGTGCACAAAAAGGCTCCATATAAAGATGAGAGGAAGAACAACTATATTAGTGGTCAAGACCAGGAAACTGCTGTCATTCACAAAACCACAATGGTGAATGGTGATTTTGCATCCCCCACATGAATGAAGGTCTGAGGCTATACCCTAGTCATGTAGTCATGTCTATAGGCTAATATCAGGGTGAAATATTTTAGCTTTAGTGTGTCACCTGTAATGTTGGATGGTCCAGTGTGGGTTAAGGACCATAGTAAGAGGAGTCCACTTTCCCAAAAGTGGTCTCAGACTTTTGGACCACGCTGTATATCCGATCAAGTCATGACCTTTAGAAACAGACCGAGCATCTTTTATTTTATGTAGCGCAACATTTCCGTTTCATACTCTCCTCCGGAGCAGAATATAAAATTTGACGAGTAGCTTTGAAATTAATTGGCCCTGTGTACTACTCTTGTCCAACTACCCTCTGTATACGAATGTCATTCCAAACAGCATCTGTGAATACTGCCATATGTGAACAAAGTGAATGCGGTGGGTTTATGAAGGCCTCTAAAAGTGTCTTCACTGCTGTCCAGGGGTTGTGATTTATCATCTCTCCGATGTGAGGCTGCACTACCTTCCCTGAAACAAAATACTCTCAACATCTGGAGCAAACACATTCATCTGCATGTGTGTGTGTGTGTGTGTCTGTGCATCCATCTTCTTTTTGATACAGAACCCCTTGAAATGATAGTCAGCCTCCTTCACAAAATGATAGTATTTTTCACAAGATTTTTCCCTTAAGCTGTTGTTCTTTCCTCCCATCTCTCACTCTGTTTAAGACACACACATTTACGCACATACAAGTGCTTTGAGCTAAATGTGAACGTCAGCATTGTAACATGCTCGCAGCGACAATCCTAATATGTTGATGTAGAGTACATACTGTACAATGTTTGCCATGTTCGCCACTTTAGCGTGTTAGCATGCTAACATTTGCTAATGGGCGTCAACCACAAAGTACAACTGAGGCTGATGATAATGTCATCAGTTTCACAGGTATGTGGTGAGAAACATGTATTGGACAAACTGTAATTTCAACATGATGATCATGATGCTAGAGAAAAAGTCAGAGGGGTTTATATATCTCAGTCTGAACCAAAGTGGCGGACAAACCAACTGACAGACTGGCCGATACTGCCATCCATAGAGCTATGCAAGGTTAAAAACAGAGAGGATTTAGAATCACACGTCTTTCGGCCACAGATGAATATAAGGTGAAAGACACTTATAAATACAGTTCTCTACAGGCATTGACACTGGACAATGCTGAAATTCTGAAGATGAACACTTTTATATTAGCCAAAGTAATTCATAGCATAAAGCAAACCTGCTATTACAAAACAGGAGGAAATCAGGTGTGAAGTCTTGAACACATGAATAAACGCTCAAACGATGCAGGACACTGCTACGGCTAATACCATTTAAAATACTACATTGATTCCATTACTCCAAAGCAGAAAGAGACACCACTTTCTCATGGCTTCATATTATGCTGCAAAGTTGCATCTTTTTGGTCTGATATCTTCCACAGCATTTCAGGGATTATTAAAACTCCACTGGAACCAGAATGAATTATTCTAGAAGTATCTGAAGCATTAAGAAGACTCACCACAACTCAACAACAAATCCTCTCTTACTGCCTCATTACAGCAAAATGAATGTCACATATACTACTGTCATGGAAAGAAACAGTGGTTCCTACCTCCAAAATGTGGATGATCTAACCAGTACATTACATTCGGAAAGGATGACGCACTGTACGTCTCAAAGGGCAGACTCCCACAATACGATTTGGCAACAACTCATATCACACCTTGAGCACTGAAGTTTGTGAGTTGTTACCTATAATTATAGTCTGTTTCATTTTTTTTAATGAGTAAATGAGACATGGGCCTCAGGAGAGGTTAAAGAGGATAAGGAAGACTAAAGGAGGAGATACTTTATGTTGCTTTTAATTTAATGATTTATTCCTTTATTTTGTTTTACATCTGTGAATGTACGCGGATGTTATTTTATAATTATAAATTGGCTCAATAAAAAATATTCGGAAAAAACAAGGAACTCAGAGTGGTACTGGTGGTATATCATTTGTACCATCATTTGTGTGTCCTGTGTTAAAATGCCCTCATGTGTGTGTGTGTGTGTGTGTGTGTGTGTGTGTTGTGCTATTTACGTGAATAATAGTCTCTAAATGCAAACAACAGTTTCCACGTATTTTATAGTGCCTGGCATTACAGTCCTTTGGGGAAATAACACAGAGATTTGTAAAACACTAAAAAGGCATGGTGTGCTATTTGTTACTGAATGGCTTTACTGTTATTGAGTCTGGGTTATTATTGTTTTACGGCATGAGTCCGTGTTATATGCAAGAACAAAAAAAAGACTCGGTCAGCGCCTTAGTCTTTGGGTTCATGCATGCTGTAAATGTATTTAACATATTTATTGCTTTAGTTTCAGCGTGTTAGATAAAAATTGATGGGGAATACACCATCACCCAGAATGCACTGGGTGAGATGACCACTACACCATGGACTTGTTAGTCCATTGCTCATATACTCAGACAAACACATTCATCTGCGCTTCATACTGTACATCTCCCGCAGTTTTCAAAATCTGCTGCCAAAGCTCAGAGAACAGGAAAGAGGAGGTGATAAACATTTTGATGTGTTCATCGGTTGCTTTCAAGTACTCCCGTGTGATCAGCTTTACAAGGAACAAAGAGTGATTTACTGCCTTTTTTCTTTATCCCTGTGTTTTGCTTCACAGGCCCTCTGATTATTGGAGGATATACCTGAAGCCTGAGAGGAAGACCGACAAACGCTACCCACTGTAAAAACACTGCAAACTCCTCTGCACCTTTTTCCAATCAATAATATAATTAAATGCATATTATCATATATAGTACATATTTACAGTATTGTCCTAAAAACACACTATTGAACAAGAGTCAAAGATAAGGCAGTAAAGGACAGACACAAATATGATACCCATCTCTCATAAAGTATCAGGTAAGGAAAGTGGTGTTAGTGTATTAATAATACCACAATTTACATGCATTTTTATGAGACTCTTAATTTGAAAAGCCTGATAACTAATCCCGTAATATGTTATTTTCTAAACTCAAATACCATTTACATTCTACCCTGCCTGCAGCATCCAGGCCCATACTGAAAATGAAATCCTCACCTTCCTGTTATTTTGTCACATTTAAAAAAAAAAAAAAAACAGCTAAGTAATTTCCTAAAATAGCTGGGTACTGGAGTTTTTAGAAAACATTACTCAAACTGGAGTAAATAGTGTATTTCTTGGGAACTATTTTCAGTGTCAGACCAATATGTATGTGGTGTGCTGTGGTGTGACTATTTACGACAGCAGGACGTGTTTGTGTTTACCACAAAATGAACCACACTGTGACTAAAAACGTTATAAAAGGTTCACTTACTTTGGCACTGCAAATTGTTTGGCTGTATCCGTGGCCTTCTTCAGCAGGTTCCGAGAAACCTTTGATCCGATCATCAAATTCGGCATGTCTAGACTCCCATCACTGAAAGATATCAAAACACAGTTGCTGAAAGCCAGAATATTTTAAAACTTGGCACATACAGGATGTACAAGTATTGCCCAAATTCCATACAGCATTTAAATTTTTGTGATGTTTGGCCTCAGGCATCATTAAAGCAATCCATTTCACATATGAGTATATAGGTAGTATAACCCTTATGCAAACAGGTTTAGAATACAAATTTCTTCTTTATCATAATTTATGGAAGCATTGGGCAGTTTGAAGTATTGTGGCTTTTTTCTATTCTACTTTTGTAACCATATAGTTTTGTGGTCCCTCAATGTTTCTTAATATCTCAAACTATTCTGTCCACATCTTTCGTCTTTGCATGATTTTCTTTTTTCCCTTTACATTTTATTTCACTAAATTTATCACACCCTGCTCGACCAAACTTCATCAGCCTACTGGGTTATCTGTCCTCGGCATTTGTATTAAGCACTATGTCATAGTGTTCCTAAACAGTTTGAATCCAATAAATAACCCCAGGCATGATCTGTTTTTTAAATTCTTTATCTCGTTCTCTCTTTTTAAAAGACACAAACATTTTATAAGCAAGCATGGGTGTTCTCTCTCTCTCTCTCTGCACACACACACTCACACACAGACATCACTGACATGCACACACACACTGCAGCTCACACACCAGCAGACAAACACCTTAACCTCAAACCTCAAGCTAGGTGCAGACAGGACCACACATACTGTCTCACACACAAAATGTTTGGAATGCTATAAACATTTATTTCGGTTGAAAAGAGGATTTTTTTTTTTGGTGCGTGTGTGTGTGTGCGTGTGTATGTGTGTGTAGGTGTACATGCTTGCATTCGTGTGTGTGTGTCTATGTTTGTGCATGTGCGCTCACAGTGTTTTTGCTGAAAGAGAAGGAAAGTTTAACTACACATGTAGGCCACCAGATAGAAAGAGATCAAACATGACCAAATATTTTGGGTGTGTTGTCCATAAAACAGGACAGGTTTATATAAAAAAAGAGCTAAACCCATTGCTGAGTCATTGCTTACCCATGAAACATTTCAAAAGATGCGGGGAGTGATTTACCCAAAGTATCTTAAATTTGCGCTTTTCGGCCTTTTAGGACTTACAGGTATTACAGAAGAAGAGATAGCATTTGGGAGTCTAGATTTCTTTTCCATTTAGTGTTTGAATTTATGATCAAGTTTGTTGCATTTTTCAGTTATTACGCATTATGGTTACAGCCTAGAAAATTATATTGTGTTTTTTTTCAGACCAAATATAATCATAATTTTATCTAAACAAAATTCCGCAGCAAAAATCAATCAAAAGTTGAAGTTCTTGGTAACACAGAATGAGGAAAGACACAATTTAGCAGAGTAAGAATCTTATTGATCCATTTATCAATATGTACAAAGCCTGAGCGCACGCGCGCGCATGTGTGTGTCTATGCATGTCCATGTGTGTGTGTGTGTGTGTGTGTGTCTATGCATGTCCATGTGTGTGTGTGCCTCTGCGTGTCTGTGTGTCAGTGCATGTTTGCCCTGTGTGGTTGAGGGACCTCCCAGACATTGGACAGTCTGTCAGACATAATGTGGTCGCAGAAAGACACACACAGACATAGACTCACACACACACACACATACATGTGCACACACACACACACACGCACGCGCACGCACACACACACACACACACACGCACGCACGCACGCACGCACGCACACACACACAGACAGACAGACAGACAGACAGACAGAGAAGACAGGGAAGCTGCTCTTGAAACCGTGTGGTCAAGCTAAGCTGGGATTTCTTTCTCTCACTTTTATCTTTCTTTGCTTTCCTTTTCTGTCTTTTCTTGCTGTGCTCCATCCTTATATTCTTTCTCGTGTTATTCCATATTTGTCCGTCTCTGCTTAAAATACCTGTGAATTAGTATACAGTATCTGTAACGCATCACCAGTCACCTCTTCATCACGCACACACTCCTGAGAAGCCCATACGAATTTGATCATAAGACAACCCACTCATTTGCAGTACCTACAGTATATCAACAACTTCCTTGTTTGAATAAAACACGGAATGCAAATATACCATTACTAACACCTGACCCACCTTTTGAGCTCGCCGCTGCTGCTCTCTTTGACAAGAGCTTGTCCTCGTTCCATTCAGAAAACCTGCAGTTGAAAACATAAATGTGAGGTCCTCAAATATAAACGGTTCCCATTTATTTCAAATGTAATTCTCAGAAACCATGAATAGTCTTTCAGACCAATACAACACGTAGTCATATGACATACAAATCAATGCCAAGACTGGACAGACAGGTGAATGGACAACATGCACAGTTAGAAGTGTTAGACAAGACCCTCAGTCAGAGAGACAAGCAGCTTACAGAGAAAAGTGCCAGCGCCTTGCGGTAGGGTGTTGCCCAGCTTTTCCCACTCTGGCTCTTCAAAACCCAGCCCGGATATTACCTGGTTCTGACACCAACTTGGCTCCCACATCCGTCCTGCGTGTGGAGAGAAACAAGAGAAGAATTACTCCAACTGTGTGCAAGTGAAAACGAATGAATTTTAATGTCTTGTGTTGCAGACTGTTGAACTTTAGAGAGCAAAGAAATGCATTTATTTGTTAAAGTTCCTGGAAAACATGCTTCACAGCAGTTGTCTGGGTCGATGACACTTAACGTTTTGCAGCTGTTTTCGAGAAGTGCTGGTGAACAAATATACTCTGTTTTGGCGTTTTGCTCCAATAAGACAATGACGTGAATCTTGTAAAATCTTACATAAGAGAAGTATAGTTTTGAATCTCAGTCAACAACAAATCTGAGCCCATTCACTGCAGTTAAAAACATATATCAATCAGTCAATCAGCTGATAATTTAATGAATGAAAGAATGAATGAACGTCTGAAAAGGAATGCGTTTGTACAGTAACTTGAATATCAGCAGCATTGTTGAGCATCAGTGCAGTGAGACATCTTTGTCCGTGGCTTGTGCGTGTATGAGTGTGTTAATCTCGGACGGGCCTGTTTTGGTTTCCACGGCAGCGGTGAGGGCCCCACAGTGCACTGGCCCTGGAAGTGGTGCAAACTCAAAACCACAGAATAAGTGTATGTGAATGTGTGTATGTCTGTGGTGTGTATGTGTTGCAGTGCCCACCTCTAAACTCAAAGGGAGGCTTCACGCATACATACACACCCATGCAGGCACGCTCGCTCTCACACAGACACAGACACTCACACACAAGTACACACACACACACACGCGCGCGCCTTGGCTCTGCTCTCTCCCTGGGTGGTCTGCGCTGCAAATGTTTATGATCTAAACCGAGCTAATCCAACTGGCTTGTTTCAGTGAATTGAGAATGATTTACAAGATGCAGCAACAGGGCCAAGGAGGGAGGAGGAAATCAGGGGAAATCTTATGGCTCCGTTTCAAGTCATTCTGTGACTAGACCTGCACACTTGTCTCCACGTCTGTTCGCATGTCTATCTCCATCTGGTTCTCTCTTAGAGCTGTTAGTATTCTGTGTTTGTATCTTTTTTTCATTCGCCACTCCCCCCACAACCCACCTATCCTTTTAGACGGATGTCTTTATTTGACAAATTAGCCAGGCTTTGACGATATGCAAAATACAAGGGATCAGTGGATTTTCAATTGCCTGTGAAGTCTCTCACCCTCATTCTCAGCTCTTTTTTTTCTGCTCTCCTAATTTCCCACAGAAAAGGGAGAAGGGAAACCTTGATAGCAATCTGTCCCTGTCCGTCACGCACACACTCCACTCACTCTCTCCCTCTCATAACGAACGTGCCATATGAAGAACAAGATGATGTAAAATCATTGTCTATCAGACTGGGGGGGATAAAGACACAATGGTCCATAGTCAGCCTTTTGTGCAACTCACAGACAGGTTTGCATCTTGTCATGTGAGCTTTCAGTGACACGAGTAAACTGCAGCAAAGTTCTCCCTGTTTAGTTATGTGGAATGTCTCGCACACATCAGTGCTCTGTGGTAAACCAGCCAAGCAGTAATCTCTTGTGAGTGTCAGCGGTTTAGGTTGAATTTTATTGCAGCTTCGCTTTCTTTTTGCCAGATCCCCCTTTTTATGAAGAGAGAGAGATGCCACCGTCACACTGACAACACCTTATAAACTGGCAGGGTGGAGACGGGAGACAGAGGAACATAAAGGGCCTTTTGTGGCATGACCGTATTGGAAACTATAACCTGTTACATGGAAGTAATATAATTTACTGCGAGTTCATTCATTTTTAAATACATCATATATTTGTCAGTTACAGTAAATTATTTCATCTAGTTTTTGTGGGTACACAATTTTCAGCATCCAAAATAGTAACTCTGTAAGCCGGCTGATGATCCACAAGTCAGTGGAGATGGAAGAAACTTCCAGAGGGACAACCAATTCTAAGTGTCATGTCTGGTTTCCTCCTCCTCCAAACTCCTTCCAGTTAAGAGTTATGGAGACCACTGTGCTCTTGGGAACTTTCAGTGCAGCAGATTTCTTTTTTTTTGTAGCCTTCCCCAGACCTGTGCCTCAAAACACAATCCTGTCTCTGAGCTCTGCAGGCGGTTCCTTCCACCTCATGGCTTGGTTATACATTGTCTGATGTGAGAACGTGTACGTGCAGACAGGTGTGTGCCTTTCCAAATCATGTCCAATCAACTGAATTTACCAATAGGAGGACTCAACTCAAAAATGAGGCGGCTGAGATTGAAGGGTTCAGACCACTTTCCGAATGCACTGTATCTCTATGGGGCTGTTATTTCTACATCCCCTGTTCAAGCATATTGAGCTATAAGAAAGAACTGAAGTTGAGTATGTGTTTAATATGATTGAACTCTCTCAAAGTAACAGCATCAGCTTTCACACGAGGATGACCAAAAAGTGAAGGAAGTGAGCATGAAGCTTGTCCGCTGTTTCATCTTACAAGAAGTCATCACTCACTTTCTCTGCCTGTATGTAAGAATATCTGTCTTTGTCATGTTTTTTCCCTTCTTTCTTTTTCACTACTCTTCAGTCACTCCTCTACTGGCTATCACTCTTCTTTCTCACCTCTGTTCCTTTCTACCCATTACTTTCTACCCTTTTTTCCAGGAACCTGTCTCTCTAACATATATTTTAATTTCCTCCCTCTTCCTCCTTCAACATTTCAACCTGCCAGGCTTCCCTCCTCTTGCATTATCATTTTATTTCATTATTCTGGCATTCAGGCAACAACAGACAGACAGGCTTGTTTGTCTCTTTCTCTCTTTTTTTTTTCTCTCTCCTCCTCCTTCCCTCCTTTTTCTCGCTCTTTTAGTTTCGAGCAAGCAGCAACGAGCAGTCAAGCTCATCTCCTGGCCAGAGCAAACAAAACCAAAGCCACATTCCCCGAGCTCAATTTGCTGTTACGTCTCAGCTCTGTGAATTGGGAGTTTTCAAGCTTGAAGTCTGGAGGAGTAGCTGGGTGGCTTCTGGCCGCTAATCTGTTCACACCACTTTTTGTGTGTGTGTGAACGCTTGGAATTACTTCTGGTCAAAGGAAAATGCATGTGTATTTAAGGCTCCTAAGGTTGTCATTTAGTTGCAGAGAGAAACTAACAAAAAAAGTCCAAAACTGTCAGGAAAAAGTCATGCAAAAAAAAAAAAAAGAAAAACATTTTTATCAGCAACAACAAAAACTGTGAAAAAAATTAAACTCTTTTCAATCATTCACATTTCTATTATGGTAATTATGGTATCGTGGTTTAGTATTATTTGGTGATGAAACATACTACCACACATGGTTACAGTGGCTAGTAAGATTATTCATGTTAAACTACCTGATTTGTCTAATATTTTCCATAACAGAGAATTTTTTAAAGGGTCTAATCAGCCTTAAGTGTACTCTACATTCTCTATATGAATAGTGTGACCTTCTCCCCTCTGAACAGAGGGAACAGGGTGACAAACTATTTTTAATCTCTAACATCATCAAACTTTTAAATGCTCGTGTTTCATCTGATGATGAACCTTCCATACAATTATTAATGCATGCTTTTTTGTCAGCAGGGATGATCAGTGAAGTGAGCATGCTGTAGAATGTTTTGCTTTTGTTTCTACTGTGTTCAATTCTGACCTTCTCTCTTTTTCTCCCTGATCAATATGAAAAAATGAAAAAGATAACTTCATGGGAGTGACTATAAAAACTGAGTAATATTTAAAGATGACTCTTGCAAGAAATTATTTTTACAAGAAGTATTTAGTTGTTAGTGCAGTTTTCAAAATGACGTTTTATTTCTATTTTTTCATTTTACTTTATTTTTTTCCTTTTTTGCGAGCTCCTACATGAGAGTTCCTCGTGGTTTAGACCATATACCGTGGATTACGTTGTTTTCTTTAGTGTTGCCCTAATATTCGGTTTCTTTATGTTGTGTAAAGTTCCACTAAGGTGCCTGAATTCGTACTGTACTTTCAAATGCAAGTAATCACCATGAACATGTATAAATAATGTGATGTTATTTCCATTCACCTACCTGTGGCTGTTTTCTCCACTTCCCTTCTCCGCCGTAGGAACCACATTACGGAGGAAGTCGTTTTCCACACGGACGTATTTCACTGAAAGCACACAGGTGTCATCATACGATGCTAGCTGTTAGCTTCTTGCACATAAGCTCTATTAAACAGTCCGGCAAGTAATTTAACTCCTGTCACTGCCGCTTTTCTCAGTGGGTGTTTGCTTTTCAAGGAACGTGTCCGGCCGCCGTTGAGCTGTCGCCGACGCAGCGGTATCGTTTGCTGCTCTGGTCTAATCGTTAGCCAAGTGCTAACAACAGTGACAGCAACTAAGTTACATGCGTCTGCCACCGCTGTCATTTTCAGCGGCACCGAACGACAGGGACCAAGGAGACTCTGACAGGTAAATTTACACTCCTTTTTCAACCATTGAGTGAGTCAGCGTGATGGATTTACGTTATTGTTGATGCCATGTTGTGGGTTCTGTTAGCAGTATGCCTCGACCATATGCCAGTAGACAGTTTATTGTATCAGATAAGCGTCAGCCGTCGTTACTGTGTTGATGACATGCCAAACTTGCAAAGAAATGCGAAAGGGCTCATGCTTAAGTGCCATTTATGCAAAAATGAGCTCGCTTGCAGAGGCTGATGTGAGTCTGTGCGTCTCACCTGCTCAGTGTAATCTGTCACAGAGTACATGCAGCGACACTGTGTTACTTTGTAGGTAGCAGCACTGCGTTGAAATGTGTTGTCATAAGCACATGCTGTATTGACATCATACAATGGATGATTGAAACGAATGTAAAGATTGCACATTTAAGTGTCTTTAGTGTATTAGGTCAAAATGAAATGGTGCCACAAAGAGAAAAAGTAAGTTGTAATTATTTTGTCACCCAAATCAGTCAAAATACTTCAAATATTTTATACTTACTCATAAAATACTTAAAGGATAGGTTCACTATGTTTCAAGTCAGTCTTAAAACAATAGTCAGCTGCTCATATGAACATTGAAAGACTTTGTTTGCTGTTTTGTTAATCCTCTGTTCATACTGACTATCAACAGATCCTGTCCTTGAGCGCTGCCAATGCAAATGAAGGGGTTGTCTTCCAGAGTCTTTTTAGTGTTAAATTCCCTCTTTTTTTTACCTGGACAGAATTTCTTGTTTATCGTTAGTGGAGGGATGGTGACACAAAGAGAGAATTTCATAAAGACTCATTTTGGAAGAGACACACCTGACTTGTACAGTTGAAGCCTCATATTAGCAGAATTTTGTCCCTCATCACTTCCATCGAAAGCACAAGAGGAAGGGATCTTTTAATGGCCAGAATGATAACACCAAGCAAAACCTGTTTCATTGTTTGTGTGGGCACCTGATTGTTTTTTTATGGCAGATTTGAAAAAACTGTGAACCTATCCTTTTAATTATAGTCATTCAGATCTTTTGTTCAGCACAGAGAAGTGAAATGCACACACATTGTATCATTTAGCATGGGCTCATACTAAGTGTCATTCAAGTTATTACCAGTAGTGTTTACCTCTCATGATATAAGTGTCGTCAGAGCTTCCACACTTCATCAAAACTGGCATATAATTACAAACCATATATGCAGATAATGTAACCTTATGTCCCTTTACAGCTCCTCTCCAAACTCATGAATCTAACTCTCTTAATCTGTCTGTGTGTCCCACTCTCTTAGCCGTCCCCAGCAGATATCATGGAGCTCCAGGCGGTGCTGATGGCGGCTGGCGGGGGTTCTCGTATGACTGATCTCACATACAACACCCCCAAACCTATGCTGCCTGTTGGCAACAAGCCCCTCATGTGGTATCCACTGAACCTGCTGGAGAGGGTTGGCTTTGAAGGTGAGAGTTGGATTTTTCATTATACTACTACTTATATTACTATAGCAACTACATCTATAACCCCTGTTACTGCTAGTCCCGCCGTGATTACTGCTACCACTACTACTGAATATTATGAGTGGTATTTTTCTTGTTTTCAGTGTATCCAATGTCTAAGAATGATGTTAAAACATTTTGCAGCACACCAGACTTACACACCTATACTGGTGTTTTAATCTATGCTGCCTCATTAGACCTCCTCTCAGGACAGTGTTTGCATGTGCACTGTGGACTTGATTAACATCAACCTCACTCTCCTCAGTTTTGTTGTACCTTTCATGATGGGACATCTGAAGTGACCCCATGTAATTTCTAGTATAGTTCCACCCACTGTCCACCAGAGCAGAGGTCTAATTCGCTATAAGACGTGAATAGTGAGTGTGTAGGGCCTTTTAGAAAGGAAAAAAAGGATATATATATATATATATATATATATATATATATATATATATATATGAAAAAACAGGTTCAATAAGTATCCCACAGAGACAGCGCAAGTCAGCGTAAAACACACCTATGTCAAAAAATTATGAAATAACCAAGGAGTAAAATAACATCTTTGGATATTTTATATATCTGCAATGAATATTAGCATGTTCCCATAAAAAAAGTGTTAAAGAAATCACAATAATCCTTCTTGGAAAAAATTCACTGTGAAAATATCTTAAAGCATATTTTCTTTAGCTCTGAAACTATATATAGCAAGATCTCTTTCACTCAGTTTCTAATGCAGAACCAAATAACAGCTATATTAATACTTCACAGAATTAAAATCTGCTTTTAAGAAATTTAAAACTAGTGGAGATATTCATTTTTGAATGTCCGTTCGGGTAAAACATTATTTATTTTTATTAATTTGATTACTGTAAAACATTCAACTATTTACATGAATACATGTTACAAGTTATCCTTAGGGTTTCTTAGATGTTCAGTACAGATTTCCACCCAATCCAGTGAAGAATAAGGGACTGATGAGGCTTTGAAGACACAAAGAATCACAAAAATGATGGAATGTAGTTCTGAGGGCCAAACTTTGACTTCAACTTCAAAAAATTCATAGCTAAGAAAGTATTTGGAGTGGAACTATAGGATTTTGCAAGGTCTCCTGAATTTAATAGAAGTTTTTACAAGACTTTTATTTTTTCAGAAAATCCATGACATGAAATGGGAAAAGTTCTGATTTCTTGGTGAGTTGGCCTGGAATAAACCAAGTGTAATTGGCAGAAGTGGAAAGTGTTACAGGAGTGCACTGGCATTCTTGGTTAGTTTCCACATAAAATGTAAAGAAGCAAAAATACAGCCAGTACTTCGTGTGTGAGTTTATATGGCCCACGTGGAAAACTTGGAACAAAGAGTGTGCAAACATTGTTTTAAAAGTAATGTGGAAAGAGAAGCTTGAAGCAGAAAAGATCATCTCCCACTCAAACTAAGTTTTTTTTTTTTTTTTTTTTTTAAGTTAGTATCAAGACAACATAGACAACCATATCGTAAATAATATCTGTACTCATGGATAAATTACAGTTAGGTCACATTTCCTCGACTTGCCTGTGCATGTTTGAAACACAAGCAGTTGTTGGCCAGCTCCCAGTGTTGTACTAAAAGAGATACTACAAAATTTGGACTTAAGTTGATGGGGTTTAAAATGAGTTAAGGTTATCAGCTGTTTTTAAACAAACTGATATAAAAAGGAAACAGGTACTGTAGTACAGCTTTATCAAAGCTGTTACATTTGAATAACAAGACCAACTGTAAGTCTTTATTCTACCCATTGTGAGTGCATAGCGAATACGCTTGCAAATTGCCTCCAGCAACATTAAGTTGCTCCTTTCACTGTGTAAAAACGTATTAAATTTACAACTGTGCTGCTTTTTCTAGTCGTACTTTCACCAGCTTGTCAGCACATCATCAGCCATTGTCAGGTGTGCATTTCCTGTCTAGATTTACAGTCCAGAATTTTGCCTCTTGTGCTGCAGAAAGTAGTGGGTCCAGAAACACTGGGCTTATAAAGGGATTTGTTGTAGTATGCTGTTCTTGCCAGTAAACAGGGCTGTTTGTTATAAAATCCTGTAGGTCCACACTAGCCTACATAAAACTAGCTTTCTATACATAATCATCCTGTGTGGCCAGTAGTTTACTGTGTGCAG
The DNA here is from genome assembly GCF_021018895.1 of Seriola aureovittata. Taxonomy (NCBI): domain Eukaryota; kingdom Metazoa; phylum Chordata; class Actinopteri; order Carangiformes; family Carangidae; genus Seriola; species Seriola aureovittata. The sequence continues at coordinate 15,360,294 of NC_079375.1, forward strand.
CCAGCTAGCCAAAGCCCTGCAATTTGGTTTTACTGGGCTGACACAGCTAGTGAGAATAAATGCCTGGTAGAAAACATTTTATGCAGACAAGGCTAATTAAACCAGACGGACTCTGCAATGTTTTCGATTCATAAAGTGGTCTAGTAATGTTATTGTCTACTTTATTAAAAAGCAGAGTGGTGCGCTTAGCTCGATTTTAAGGTTTAGGACGCATCATAGTCAAAAACTGTAGATATCTAATGACGACTAGTCTCTTTGCTGTTGGTCATCTTTGCACGGAGTAATATCTTTGTTTTTGCATACAATGTTAACAGCTTTGTGGATGCGAGAGTCTAGATTTAGTTTCATCCAATAGGTCCTGATGATTTTTTCCCATGTACTTTACTTTTTAAAATGTCAAAACCATCAAATGAACTTTTTTACTGTTTATTATCTACCGTATATAATGTCTTATGAATATTTGTTTTGTACTGTGTTTTCAGAGGTGATTGTGATCACCACCAAAGAGGTCCATAAAATGATGAGCACAGACCCTAAAATGAAGCTGGAACCTGTGAAGATGAAATTGGATGTGGTTTGTATCCAGGAAGATGGAGACATGGGCACCGCAGACGCTCTCAGACACATCCAGCAGAAGATCAAGGTGTGTGGGTTTTTTTTTTTATTTTACGTGTCATTTAGTTTCTGCATTGTCGTGAAATAAAACTATTTTCAAATTTCTATCGAATATCTGTATCAACTGATTAACCAAACTGGAGAAAAATAAATCATAGAAGAAATGCTAGTTCATCAACCAAAATGTACTCCAAGAAATAACCAGCACAAAAGCAGAAGACTCCCATTGGTGAATGCAGCCCTTTTTCATCCACTTCTCTCTGACCTCTGTGTTGGGTGTGTGCTGAATCCAGGCACCAACAGAAAAACAACTGTTGTGAGTTAATGAAATGATTCCAGTTCTTCAAAATATTGAAATGTTCCAGTTTTGTTAAACAAGTTATGTTGACTTGGTGTGACCTTAATGTGAGCAAGAAAATCTGGATAAGTTGTTTCAAATGAAAACTTCAGCAATTGTTTGACTATTGCTTTATTATGTGGTAGAAGGGGGAGGGACAAATAATACATGATACGCCCATTGATACCATTTACCGTTGTAATGTAAGCCAGTGTTTTGCAGAAAGGTTGGAGGTAGAGGAGGAAAAATGACAGCGATTGTGGGGGAGGTTGAGGTGGGCGTTGTGTGTTCTCCTGGGTGACCACTGATCCGTGCCTCCCTCTCCCCCGGATGGCCAAGGCTGATGAAGTGCTTCATTTCACTTTTTGAAATACACACAAACATGCACAGACGCACACATTTACACATGCTGACATGGTATCCATGACCCCCAACCCCAATTTCCAGACCCCCTTCCCCCCATCCCTTCCTTCATCCGATTCTCTCTAAACAGATGAGGTCATGGTTAAGACTCAAACTCCCTGTGCTGCCAGTTTACCAAGTGCACCATTTATTCTCATCCTGTAGTCATGCACATCTGTGCATCATTTGTATTTGGGTATGTTAGGGTATATGTCGTCCCTCTGTATATGCCATGGTTCTGACTGGCTGCATGTGACCATGAAAACCTGTTTTTATTACGCTATGTGTAATTTAGAACTGTTGATGTATAAATTACTAGTTTATTGTTTGGCTATCAATGATTGTCACATTGTTGGCTTAGTGTTACTAAGCACTGTATTTCATACTGTGTAATTACTGTGTCCTAAAAGGTTGGGTGGCTGTTGATTTACTTAAGGGTCATTATTATTGTCTTCTACAATTCTGAATTAATTTGCAGTTAAAAAAAATAGTGTATGTGAAAAACACCATATTGAGGAAACAAAAAAGACAGAATCACCAGCACACACAACTGTGACGCTATGGAGAAGAAAATTAATTCAAACTTGCCAAATCTTAAATGAAGGTAAGCTTTTGGATGCATTTGCTATTTAATCAGTTCTTGGGGATTAGCTTGATATAATTCATTCAGTATTCAGGTGTATTTTCAGGTTCTGCAGTGTAATGTTCCCAAATACAGCAAGGATTTACTATATTAAAACATGGAACATAACTGGCAGGTAAGCTAAATAATTAAATAATGTTAATCAACAAAAACGATTTTTAACAATTTGAAGTAACTGCAATATTTTATTGGAAAAATGTTTTTGCCAGTCACAGTACAAATGCAGTTTTGGGACAGATGGTAATATTTTGTCATATAAAACTAACCTACGCAGCTAAAACTAGTAGCATTTTTATTGAATCGAGTCAATTTTCGCTCAAATATCGATTTTGAATTATATCGTGAACCGAAAGATAAAAAATGAGTCAAAAAATTCACAAATATACTTACTCTTATCGGCCTTTGTTCAAACATTACTGAAATGTGCTTCTAGATACCTCATCTATTTAGAGCGAACCACATCAAACGTGCATTTGAAGACATAAGTGTCCTGCCACTGCAGCTCATTACATTCTTCACAGCGAAATCAGTCGGCTTTGCTTTTTGAAAACGGATTTATCAAAGACTCAAAACGCCAAATTTGTTGTGACAAGTGCGTTTAATGTTTTTTCCTCTGGCATTTGAATGGGTCTGTACAGATTCTTATTATTGTCTTCGCTCAAGAGTTCTTTAATAGATGCGCCGTATTCTCCATACACACTCACACTTAAAGGCGACTAGCTCCAGCATGCTCCCATTGAGAATAGTGAAGTTCCTAATCCTTTGAGCAGCCAGCTAGATTAGAGGCATTGAGTTACACACACTCACACACTGGAGGGTGATGAGTGAAGAACCATAGCCATGGCTTGCCAAATCCCAGCGCAGAGATCATCCAAACTGTCAAACCACTGCATGAGTACAGTATAGACACAAACACATACACACACACACAAAATCACTCATCTCTTCACAAAAACACCCTCCCATGAGGGGATTTGGTGTATCCTATCAAACAAAATGCTTACAGGAATCACTGTAGACTGTGGGTGAGCAGAGTAGGTCATTCCTCTTGATTACTGAATAGAGAGATTACAAGCAGCATATTTTATTTTGTTCACTCTTCAAACAGTGATGTTACACAAAAGTGGACGGATATGCCTGGTTATTGCTCAGGTCTTTCACAATAAGCCAAACTAGTGAAAGGAGTACTTTACATGCTCTTTTTGCTTTGTATGCTTAAAGCCCCTTTGACATGTGTATTCTCATTCGGGTTTAATCACCTGGCAGATTGAGTTTATGCAGACCAAAAGAACTATATATACATTGGAGTTGCGGATTCAAAGGTTCGCCTTTGGTCTACATATGTTAGTCAGCCTGTAAGCCACATCACAAAAGGTGAAGAGAGAGAGAAGAGTGAGTGATGCAGCTGAGGATTTTCATGAGTGGGACACAGCAAACATACTTAGATGAGACTTAATTTCTTTGTCTTTCTTTCCCTATTTTTACCACATTTTTTCCTCCTTCCCGTAACATACAGCAGTTCTGACTTCATATTTTAAAGAACACTATGTTAAGCCAGGACAAGGCTTGAGCGCAGTCCATGTTGAAACTGGCCCTTAAAGCTTTTTTAGCCCACAGTGACATGACAAATGTTTGAGGGTAGACTTTTTCTGTCTGGAGAACAAACTAGTCAAGGCTTCTGTATTCATCAAGCTTACTGCTGATTGTCAGACACGTCATTTATACATTTTTCTGAACCATCTCAACTTGAAGGTGGGGCAAGTAGCTGGATTAATCTGTTCATTTAGAAAACAGTTTTAATATTCACGTAGGCATTAAGTCCATTTTTAAGCAAAAAGTGCAATCTTTGATGGTTCTTTTCCTTGTCTTACATGATCATAAACTGATCGTATTTAGGTTTTGAGCAATTTGAAGATATCACCTTCGGCTTGAAAGTGTTGCATTGAAAAAGTTAAATTTGCTCTCTTTTTTTGCTGTTTTTCTGATGTTTTATAGATGAAACATTGAATTGATTGATCAAGAATTAGTATTGGTAATGATCAGTAGAAGCTGTAAATGAGTGCACAAAGGACAAATTCTCATACTCAACACCTACAAGCAGTTTAGACAGTGCTAGGGCAGTTCAGCTCTCATATCGATTTCAGCTTTCTAACTGTTTTGCACTGGCAGGCCGTGGTTTTGCGGTGCAGTCAGAAAATACTCAGACCCCACATTTCATTAAAATTAATGATTTACTTCTCATCTACACTCAATACTACATAATGTCAAAGAAAAAAACAGAATTTCAGAAACTTTAACAAATTTATTAAAAAGGAAAAACTGAAATATGACATTGACATAAGTGTTCAGACCCTTTACTAAGTACTTAGTTGAAGCGATTACAGCCTCGAGTCTTCTTGGGTGTGATGCGACAAGCTTTGCACACCTGGATTTGGGGATTTTCTGCCATTCTTCTCCACAGATCCTCTCAGTCTCTGTCAGATTGGATGGGGACCGTAGGTGGCCAGACATTTTCAGGGCTGGAGCTCAAGGACATTCACAGAGTTGTCGCTAAGCCACTCCTGTGTTGTCTTGGCCTTGTGCTTCAGGTCACTGTCCCGTTGGAAGGTGAACCTTTTTTCCAGTCTAAGGTTCTGAGTGCTCTGGACCAGGTGTTCATGAAGGGTATCTCTGTACTATGCTCTGTTCAGCTTTCTCCCAACCCTGACCAGTCTCCCTGTCTGTGCACCCCCCTCAGCATAACGTCAACCCAATCCTGTCTCTGAGCTCTGCAGGCAGTTCCTCTGACCACATGGCTTGGTTTTTGCTCTGATATGCATTGTAAGCTGTGAGACCTTATATGGACTGGTGTGTGCCTTTTGAAATCATGTGCAATTGAGTTTCCCACAGGTGGACTCCAACCAAGGTGCAGAAACATCTAAAAGATGATCAAGAAATATCAAAATGTGAAAAAAGTGAAGGGGTCTGGGTTATATAAGGCAATCAGTTATCATTGAAGCGACTGACCCTTATCAAATAGCTAAAGAAAAACATTGGCAGCAAAACTGAAAGCTGCATAAAACTACAGACTTCAGTATGGGTTTTCATTGAAATTTGCTGTACTATTAGTAGTTATTTTATTTCATGGTAATACCAAACACATTTTTAGTAGAGATTTTATTTCATCAGAGTTTTTTTCTTGACAAATGTTATCATTTTGTATTAGAGATTGCATATACTATATGTAGGTTTGAATGTTCTTGAATTCTTGGTTATAAAGCTGTTACACACCTAAAAATCTTTAATGACAAGGATTTAAACAACAACCATGTTCTGAAGTGTCCCATACACTGTCTAATCGGTGTGTGTTCACATTATTTAAAGATGGTATAAAGGCCTTCATCAGGAAAGCTAAAAAAAATCACTCTACATAACAAAGAACATTTCCAAGTATCCTTAAAGTTGGTCGAGATTGTGTAAGCAGTAGTTTTGGAGTGAAGTCATTTACCACTGGGACGTGTGTGTGTGTGTGTGTGTGTGTGTGTGTGTGTGTGTGTGTGTGTGTGTGTGTGTGTGTGTGTGTGTGTGTGTGTGTGTGTGTGTGTGTGTGTGTGTGTGTGTGTGTGTGTGTGTGTGTGTGTGTGTGTGTTTGTATCAGTGTGTGTGGTCCTGACCTGTCCAGAGATCTTGGCTGTTGAAAGGCCAAAGTGTCTCTGTCTCTCCAGCTGACTCCACTCTGCTGTCGCCTGAGTGTGTGCCTGTGTGTGGGAATTGTGCAGGGCGCATGGTTGTGTGTGTGTGTGTGCGTGCGTGCGCGCGCGCAAACTTGTGTGCTCTGTTCCTGCACATGTGTGCAAGCTTGCCTGTGTGTGATCGAGGGAGAAGAGAGTTGAAAGGTCTCAGTGTCAGTAGATCTCCTGCAGACACCTACATCTTTTCCATGGCAGCTTCCTGTCGCCAGGTCCGGACCAGGCTATGCTCAAGAGTTACCTCTAGGTCAACTGCGTGACCCTTGACCCCAAAGATACCACACTCTCACACACAGAGCTCTATTGAACAGTTCAACATTCGACCACAGTTCATATGATAAACAAATTCAAGTGAATTAAAAAAATCAAAAACAAACTTATACCACCATGCTTTGCCAAATACTGTAGCAGTTTGAAGCTTCTTACCCGTATTTTCTCCATCATATTATTGTGGGCAAATAAAAACGTAGAAGACGGAAACAAAGTCAGTCATAGTGCTGCAGTGGACTGTTCTTGGTTTCCTCAGTTTCTAATTTTGTTCATCATTTAAAGTTCAGCAGTTAAGGTGATCGCTGCGTCTTCAGGAATATCCTAAGATGCATGTACCTATGTGCTACACCTATACCATATATTTTTGATGGCCTTCATGTAGTTTGAGTGTGTTTTTAGTGAATTAAGTAAATTGCATTTTGCCGGTATTTGCATCCTGCCATCCATCTTTCCTTTTTTTAAACTTCCAACTTGTCTTTCCTTTTCTTTCTGTTCTTTTGACATGAGTTGTAGATTCTTCACTCATGTGTTGTTCCACCTCCTTAAATGCTGCCCCTCTCCTCTCGCACTTGTTCTCTTCCTTCTCTCTCCGTCACAGACAGGGTAGATATGTCTCTGTCATTAAGGCGGCCTGGTGCTAATGGTGGGATTAGTCCTTATGCTGACAGCCTTCATCACTGGACAGCACACAGACACACATACACGCATGCAGACATGTTATACAATGGAGGCCAAATGACCGACGTAGGTTTTGTGCCTCAATTGATGGTGGGAGAGCAAGTGATACATCAAAGGAATTCACAAGCTGTTTATTAATACACACTTTAAAATCTGCATTGGTTTACATTTTACATCGCTTGAATACTGAAAATAGTTTAAGATGATGGGTGAAATGCTCACAGAGAGTTCTTTCTCAATCTATCTTCAACAAATGATAGAGGGTTTCTTTTAAGCAAGAGTGTCTTTGGTCCTTTGGAGTTTTGTTTTCTCTCTGTCATCGAGATTTTGGAGCAGTGCTGTTTTTGGCTCAGTTCATAGCAAACCACTCAAAGCCAAGCAGCGTAGCTTGTTGTTCTGGCTAAAATTGGAAGATGAAAGGTTATTTATGTGATATCGTGTCAGTTTCTGTCAGGTTAATGGTCGTAATGTGAACCAGGCCTGAATACGAACTTATTTGGATGATAACAAGGTTAGAGGTGGTTTTAATTTTGTTTTAGGCACTTCTTTTTTTTTCACAGATATAATCACACGCAGCCTCAAAAGTAAACACATCAAATGTCAACTGTCAAACACTGAAATGATCCTTAAAACTATAAATGGAAAATTACAAGTACAGAGCAAAACAGATAAACAAAACTTCAAATACATTTAACAAACACAGGTTTGTCATTTACTTTTACAGGTTATTCCAATGTTTAGGGATCTTGATCATAAATTATTGAAACATCTGAATGTTTAAATATAGGACTACACATCTCCACCAATCAGAGATAGGCAGTACATAATGTATATGTATATATATATATATATATATATATATATTCTTATCAGGTAATATCAAAAGAAAGACCAGTTACTATCAGGTTTTATGACTCTATCAGCCAGTTTTCTGCTGTTCAGGACTTCATTCATGTTTGAAGTGTCACACAAATGGATACGTCTGTACTCATGTGAACATTGCCAAATCTTAATCACTATTTGAATATGCAATATCCCTTTACCACGTAAGTTTTTGTAACATCACAACTTTTCAGTTTTCAGTTTTTTGTTTTGATTGATTGGTGTGATGTTACAGGACATACAGCAACATTTATGCAGCTAAAGCATGATAAGGCAACTCATCTCCAAACCTTTTATAATAAAGCACGTTATTAAACAACAGGATTGCATCAGCTGAGGAGATACATACACGTTCTTAAACAAAAACAGTAGAACAAAGCAAGATTTAACACGTACTTTCATCAAAATTGAAAGTCACTTTAACACAGGACCTACAACTGTGTGTCTGCGTGGGTTTGGCCTATATACAAGCAGTGCTAAACTTGGAAGAGCTCACTGAGCCAATTTCTGTTGTGAATATCGAAAATAACACAGTCCAAGCTCTCATGTCCTGAGGTGTTTATGTAGAGCATTGTCGCCACATGTATTTATGTATAGTCTGCGTGCCGAGATGACTGTCCTGAGTGAGCAAACCTCTCCATATAAACATTACTTGTCTTTCAAAATGTATTTCATGCTTTTCTGTGTCTTTGTGGGTTTTGGTGTGTCTGTACTGGTGACAATGGAAATGTCTTTTTAAAATCACAACAGGTGGTGAGATTGAGTTCCAAAATAAAGGAGCCAGAAAGCTCTCTTTGAAAGCCTGAAATCTGTGTACTTGGTGAAGAAATGTTATGGTGATTATTTCATATCTTGCTGTTACACTTTCTTATTTTACCTTCTTTCTCTTGTCAACCTCCCTCCTCAGACGGACATCCTGGTGGTGAGTTGTGACCTGATAACAGATGTGGCGCTTCACGAGGTGGTCGATCTGTTCAGAGCCCACAATGCAACACTGGCCATGCTCATGAGCAAAGCACATGAATTCACAGAGACGGTCCCGGGCCAGAAGGGCAAGAAAAAGACGGGTAAGAGAGTATTTCATGAAAGGACATGAAACTGTTTGTGTACAAAAGATATTACATGTAATCATTCTGAGATGATTGGTACACTAATAGATTTTTTATGGTTCCGTGCAACTGTTAAAACTTGTTACAGTGTTACACAATTGACTAGTACCCAGATGTTAGAAAAATGGCAGTAGAGTGCCATAGCTGTAAACAAATCAAAATTATTGCAGAAAATTGTTACACTTACTGATAATGTCTTTTACGTTTTGTTAACACAGCGTATTGTGTTTTTTTTTTTTTTTTCCCAGCTGAGCAGAGAGACTTTGTCGGTGTGGATCAGTCAGGCAAAAGGCTGCTGTTCATGGCCAATGAGGCAGATCTGGAGGACGGGCTATCGATTAGGAAGTCCATCATGAGGAAGTAAGTCAGCTTAACAAGGGGATAGTAAAATCAGTTTTTCACTTACATCAACAGTTTCCTCAGTCGAAATAAAAGAGCTGTTCCCGGCACATTTTATTAGCCGTAGCTAATTAACGTTATTCCTGTAAGTTGCTGAAACTGTGCCGCATGTTGTCTGTTGCAGGTTCACATCCCACTGTGAGGATTTGAGTGTTTGACTGATGATAAATATGTTCTGTGCATCTGTAGATTCTCAGCCTTAGCAGAGCAGATGTTTAGGTTTCTAATCAGAGCCGGTGTGCTTGACGGCTGTGTGTTCTGTGGTGGGTGTGTGGGATTTTTGTTACAGGAAGAGTACTCTAGGTAGGTTTTCGTTTCTGAGTCCTAAAATGCATGTATGTGTGAGAGCGGGTGTTTTGGGAGCTCGTAAATACTTCATGGAGCCAAAGCCACTGTAAATTCTGGCCAATAAGAGGGGGGCAAGAGCAGCTGCTTGCATGCTTCCCTGCACAGGGAACTCTTGGGGCACACACACACACACACACACACACACACACACACACACACACACACATAAATACATACACATATATATATCTTTTTCATAGACACAGAAATGCTTATATGAACACACACAGACACACGTAATACAACCTTGAGGTGGACATTGATGGAGAGAAAACACTCACACATTGTCACACTGTTATGGAAACACATTGAGCCTTCAGCTAAACATTTATAGCTTACATTGAAAGACTTACAACCTTTAAATCACCTCTGATCATTTATACACACACGTGTCACACAACCACACGGAACAGATTTTTAATAAAAAATCTCTCAACGCGCTTAGCATTTATCACCTCAGGTAAAACCAGAATAAATCCCAGAGTTCTGGGTTTTTTATAAGCCACCAGTAGGCAGTTTTACAAGATTTGAATGTTTTGCACATCAGTACCATCCAGTCATAGGTCACAGACACACACACACACACACACACACACACACAGACACACACACACACACACACACACACACACACACACACAGGTTCCTTCGTTTGTGATCTGCAGTTTAAATTAACACTGAGCTTCAATCATGATACTTATACACATTGATTTGATCATAACTTAGTCTTCTGCACAAATAATGAACCATCTCCAAAGCGGTTTTGGTTACAGTTTTTAGAATGAAACTTATTTAACACCAGAACTGCACCTGACTCTTCTCAGGGCCCATCAGTCCACTGCATGTTGAAGCTATTATATATTAATTGAATTACATCTCAGTTCAAAGTATTTCTGTTTCCTCTGGAAAGTTAGTAAATACATGAAATCATCCTTTGGTACAGTTCTTTTTAAAAAATTAGTCTGTTTAAACTCATTTTCCTCTTCATTTCATTCTTTCAGCTCCCGAAACTCCTTTTTCCTCTCCATTCTTTCATCCTCCAACCTTGTTCCAACTTAGTCCTGTGTAAATTTTTCCCCTGTCCTCTTCTGCGGTTTCCACATGGTTGAGGTGTGTTAGCTGAAAACATTTTGCACATGTGAGATTGTCTGACCTGGAAATCGCTTAAACGGTGTGAAAGGACTCCAGCAGAGCTTCCCCTCATACATTACAACTCCACCTGTCAGAAACTCGTGGACCCAGACCTGCAGAAGTGGTTGACTGTGTATTAAAAAGCTGAATCAAAATCAGAATCATTCAGATCATGAGAAAGAATCGCTCCATGTTTAGGTTGCGTCATTAGCTAAAGCCACCATAAAATCACAAAGTTTCATGCTTATTTCCCCCCTACTTCTGCATTGAATTCAAAGTTTTACTTATTGTCTATTAGTCACAAAATTTTCCGGGCCCAAAATATATATCTGAATTGTTCGGTGTGTATGAGCCTAATAGGACTCAAAGATCGGCAGGAGCTGGTCAGCAAGTGGTGACAAGAGTTAAAACTGAACAGGGTGAAATGGCTGTCAGCCACTACGCTGCCCGCTGCTGGAACCAGCTCCCAATGGATATCAAATCTGCACAAACCATAACTTGCTTTAAAAAGAAGCCAAAAATGTCTCTATTAGATATTACCTGTTTCACTGTCTGTGTCTTATGCTGTTTTCCTATTAAGCTTTTTACTTCTGTCTTTTATGTCTCTTTTATTTCTGTTAAGCACATGGAATGACCTCTGTGTATGATAATGAGCTTTACAAATAAGTTTGCCTTGCCTCGAGCCAGCCAAAGCAGGGCAGCTGAGGACGCTTGGATCCCATTTTTGAGAAGCATATCTTAACTGCAGTGACCTTTAAGATATTGGAAGAGGAGATCGTTTGCATCTGTTAGCAATGATGGCACAAGACAGTGGGGCTAAAACCCAATCAACACAAATGCTACTTGCTGTAACTTCCAGACATTAAATAACTTCCACTGTGAAGTACAACAGAAGGACTTACATTAATTGAATAACACATTTCAAAAAAGTTTTACTGCATAAATTATGATTATGCCATATTCTATGCACTAAATGTAACAATTTAAATCAATATAGGCTACTGATGTCTATATAAACTGGAACCACGAAAGGAGACGTTAGTAATCAGTGTCCTTTATTTGCTCATATACCTGTTCTTTTGTTGCATCCGGTTTGTTTGTTTTATGGGTAGTCTTGACTCTTGGAGCCAGCAAGATGTTTACTTGCTGGTTTACTTTTTTTTTTTTTGTTGTTGTTTTTCTTCTTTTTTTTTTTATTTTTTTATGTCAGAACGTCTGAATAATTTGGCTTGAAAGCTAAAATCTAAGTGCTGGCATGAAGTGGCAGTCTGGTTTTCATTTCTCTTCTTCTTCAGCCTGTCTTCAGGATTTGAAATGATTAGTCAGCTATTTTGGCATTTGATTAATAGTCATTTATCACATTGAACACATGCTGGTTACAGCCTCTCAAATGTGAGGATTTGCTGCTTTTCTCTGTTTTATATTATATATATATATATATTTATAGTTATACTTGAACGTGCAGCTCGTGACATGCAGCTCTCGATTCTGATACGTCCGTGTCTCGAATTGTTTGTTGAGGAACAATGCAATTTGAAAACATGACCTTGATGTCTGGGAAACTGTGATGGGCTATTTCTTTTATTATGTTTTGCCATTTTATAGACTGCACAATAAACATATGGTCGTACGTGTCTGTGATCTCACATATCGAATATGCAGGCTTTGTCAGTTGTCAAGAGTAGCCTGACTCCACCAGCAAGGCCATGTGCACTTAAGCCTTATAACACAGGTTAAGATATGTGAGTCAGCTCAATTAAGAAAGCATCTGTTAGTCTAGCATGGTATTAAGGGAATCACACACATTTTATTTTGGAGGCAATAGTTGAATACCCCAAATAAGTCGTAAGCCATTCAGCCCTGTTGGCTCTGTAGTGGAAACCTGACTAATGAGGGTATTAACAGTCATTCTGCTGTGTCTGAGTCATCGTCCGCTGTGGGGTTTTAGTTGTAACTAAATAAGACATTATGCTGTGTGTGTTTGTGTGTGTTTCAGAGTGAGAGAGATGTGACTCCTCTCTCCCACTGAGGACTTTAGTGGTACTTTAGTAGTCAGTCATTAATCCAAGGGTTGAGTCATCCTTGCCTGCAGAGGCAGTAAATTCCTCCTCCCCTCGACACTGGGCTCTACAGCACTCGCAGCAACCAGAAATCACATGATGCTGCTGTTAGGAAAAGCAAGATGTTTACCCTTGTTTGGGAAATGCAAGATGTTTGTTGGAGTCGGATTCTGCAAAAAGTGTAAACTAATAAAGTAGCATGTGGCCAGTGCGCAGTGTTTTGAAACAGAAGGGCTAGCAACCCTTAAAAACATTGTAAAGCCTTTCAGGATCCAGATAGTCAGTATGAATTCTTTCCTGCTTTGAAAAAATAATTTGATCAGGAGTTGTCATTTGGGACAGATAGTTTAGTTGAAGCTGAGGAGGGTCTGGATTGAGGGTTTAAAGAAGAACAGACTTTATTTTGTAACCTGTTTAATGCCATTATGAATAGAAATATATGAGACAAAGGGACACATTGTGTTTTAAATTGTGTTCCATTTCTGTTTGTTTAGCGATATAATAGAGGTTGAAAAAATTGTTTTGTTGTAGTTTTGCAAATGGGGACCAATTAGTTCGTATTGTCCTGATGGTCAAATGTGTGTTTTCGTTTCTGTTACAGTCTTTTTTTTTTTTTTTAAGTTTACATTTGTTCCAATGTCGTATTTGGGGGAGAATTAGCTGCTCTGTTGTCTTATTTGAAAGTGAACTCAATATGTTGTTGTGTTTTAGACTGTTCATCTGACAAAAAAGCCATTTGAAGACATTATACAAAATTGCGATGGGTACTGTTAACCTATTTTCGGACATTTTATTGACCGAAGGATTAATCAATGGGAAAATTATTTTACGATTAATCAATAGTGGGAATAATTGTTAGTTTCAGCCCTTATTTTGAAGATAATTGGATCTTTGAATGGCACATTGGTTTAACCGGTACAGGTCGTGTGATTAATCACTACGCCTACCTATTCAAACAAAAAGTCACAAATGCACCTGGATACCCCCTCATTGTCCTCACACATGTGACCATGTGATTACCCACGTGTTTTTGTTATGAAAAAAAATCCTGCTCTCCGTCACATCCTCTTTGCCCCTTTCTCAAAATTTTTAGGGGCACCTGTTACTTGCAGTCACTCTCATTCACTCGCACACTCACACACTCACACACACACACACACACACACACACACACACATACAAACACAAACACATCCACACACCTTGCCACAACCCAGTTATCCCCAGCTTTCTCCTGCTCATTTGCAGGTGCCAAACAGTGATGTCACATGCTGGGTGTTCCCATAAATTCCACTTTAACCCCACGATACACACACACACACACACACACATACACACATACACATACACAGGCACACACCTGGGAAATGTTGTATGAATAAATACATTTGACAAACACCCACAGAGCGTGTCTGTGTGTGCACGCACATGTGTTTTTATGCTTTTGAGTAAAATACCTTAACACAGATGAACACACACGCAGTTTGATTTATGGCTTTCAGCATCTGGTTGTAAAATATGTGTGACCAAGCAATCCTCCTGAGTCACTCTAGTTGCTCTGCAGCTTGGTGAAGAGAGGGAGAGTTTAGAGGAGAGGAGAGGAGAAAGCTGGACAATTGTAGAAAAGAGCTTTTTGATGAAAGAGAGGAAGGAAGTGAGTGAAGGAAGAAAGAGAAACATTTTAAAATATTTTTTTTAATCAAATTCTGGTAGACTGTGTAATACATGGTTCATAGAAGATGTTTTATTTGATATGTGATTTTTGCTAAATTCTCTGTACATGTTGACAGGTGGTCCCAGTAAAGAAAAATTTTATGCCTTTTTATTATTATAAGTTTATTTTAAGAAATGCTTTATGGCTTGTATTGTGAAAGTTTTTGATTCTTGAATATTAGATATCTGTACAGAAGCAAAACATAATTCAAATACACCCAATATCGGTAGGAAAAATGTCTTTTTTTTCAATAATGTAACCATTTTATATGTTTTTATATCAATATCACTGCTGGTCCCAATACCAGTACTAACTAGTACAGATTACCAGCCAGTTAAGTTAACCAGTGATGGTGGCTCTGTTAAAACCAATAAGAAACCAATAGAAACCATAAGAGGAATAATGGGGAACCTGTTTGCCTGGCAAATATTTTTAACTCAACAAAATGTAATTACAGATGGGTGAAAAATTATTAGAATTTTTTTTTTTTTTTTTTTTTAAAGATCTGAATCTCATGTCATGTGGAATAATAAATCAACTTGCTGGATGTGAGCACCACTTTGAACAGTGAACCTCATGTCTGCTTTTAATTTTTGTCAAAGTTACGTTATTGTTGTGTGGTAATGAGACGCAGACTTTTTCAAATCTATTAGCTTTTACAACTTTAAAAATCTAAATCACTACAGCATTCTTTGAAAAATGGTTAGCGGTAATAGAAGGTATATGTGATTTGTAGTAAATGGGCTAAAACATGTAAAAGCACCAGTATGGTCCTTTTAGGAACAATGCACCCTGTAGTTTTTATGATGTAATGATTGAAAGGGCAGAGGAAGAAGAGGATTGGTAGTCAGGGAGAGGATGAAGGGGTGAGGGTAGATTTGTTTATTGAACCCTGCAGGATGAAATGGTTTTCTTTGGCTCTCGCTTCGTAAATGTCACATGTTCAAACTCAACTGTGTGCCCATGTGTGAGTAAATGAGTGAATGAGTGAATTCATGGGTGGGTGAGTGTGCGTCTGCGTGCATGTGGCCCTCCAATCAACATAAACCTGTCTCATGGCACCAGCTCTTTGGGGCGACATCTACGGTAGCTGACAGAGGACAATAGACAGATGTCACCGCTCTCTGACTTTTATGTAAGCCTATGGCTGTGTCTGGTTTTCATCAAATGTTCCTGTCCTATGTGCAAAGGGGAGGTAAATTAGAAGGAGTCTCAGTAAACGAGAAGCAAACATGAAACATAAAAACAGCAGGTGATGAAAAGAATCAAAGCAAGTAGCAGCCAGGGTCAAGCTGTTTGTCATGACAGTGGTGTGTGTATGCCGTGCAGCGGGACTCCACAAATGCATATTCTGATCAAATATAATATCTCAATTATCCTTTCAGTGTATTAAACATTTCCAATTGTCGTGTAAAATGTCAAATACAATATATTATTTTAATGCTGTAATGTAGTTTTTTTGTAAAGTAAGATGGCTTGGTGAATGTGGAAAAGGATGGCTTTGATATAACTTCACTGTCGGTCTCTGAGTCTGTCTCTTTCTCTCTTTTACCTGCAGACATCCCAGGATGCACATCAAAACAGGCTTAGTGGACGCTCACCTCTACTGTCTGAAAAAAGCAGTGGTGGACTTCCTGACGGAAAACAAGTGAGTTCTTCGCCTTTTTTCTGACTATTAGTTAATTAATTAACATAGGAAATTAGCTTTCCCACTTTGAATTTTAGCCCTGATTTTTAATTTTTTTATTTTATAATTTGACAAATGACCAGTTTATGTTTAATCGAATTAACAAACAGACTTTCAAGTGCTTACACACACCCGCACAGTCACGTCGACTTGAACTCATATTCACTGCTTAATCTGTAGTAAGTGTTAAACATGGTTACATGGTGTGTAAGGCTTTGAAAGGTCCTGTTAGCAGGGTATTCTAGCTAGGTGTTAATTTGTTTTACTATGTGCCACTGAGGCAGGCTGTTAGGCCTTTAGCCTCTGAAGCGAAGCAGTGTCACGGGGAGCTCTCTGTAGCTGCCCGGACTCCATATTCCTGGATACAATCAGAGTAAATGAAAGGCTCTATGTGCTATCAGCATGTATTTAATCTTCTGCATTTGCATTAGTGATGACCTAATGATATTAGGGTAATGATACAGTCATCTCATTATTTGGTTTGATTCATAGCACAGGGCTCACAATATCAGGACAGTTTAACAATTTTTAGTTTCTTGGTCTTTCATATAAGTATCAGTGGTAAATAGACCGAGCCTAAGCTTAGAGTATAAAATGTTAGGATAAACATAAATGAAAAGATCAAACTTGTGGCATACAGCTTAATACTTTCAAAATCAAATGTGGTCTGTGCTGCTGTTCAGTTGCATTATACAACGCAAGCTACTAATTTGAAGCATCATAATTGCCAGAGAAAATAAGAGAAAGAAAAGCTGAGTTATTTGTAAGATTGAGCCTCTTGTCATCGCAGCAGACATCAGTGGAGGATCTCGGACATTTCATGTCTGGCCAAAGACACATTGAAAAATCCCTCCAGCACTGCGCCAGCACGGAGGCATCATCCTTCCCATTCTTGTGAACATGATAGCTCAGTAATGCCGCAAGGGAATTTCTTCAAATTTGGCACAAAACATGCACTTGGACTCAAGGTTGAACTGATTAGATTTTTGGTGGTCAAAGGTCAAGGTCACTGTGGCAGCACAAAACACTTTTTTTAGCCATGACCCAACAATTCACACAGCGATTATGACAAAATTTCTCACAATATTTTGTATGATTCTGGATTAACAGGGATGTAACCTTAAACTAGCCTGAGTGGTGGGAGCGATAATTATAGTCTTGTAGTAAGCTTGCAGCACCAATGCAACCACTTTGAACAAAGGTACTCACTTGGCCCTGCCATAATGTAGTGACATTACAGTCCGTATTTAAGCTCCAAAGTGGAAACTGTTACATTTCTGTGCTGTAAAATACTGTTCCACAGTCATGTTAAGTACACAGTTGCCTGAAAATATTATAAAATGTCACTTTTCCTGACCATAAGTACTGCCTTTACATTGGCAAACTGTGCGCACTTGAATGGGAGATGCAGGTAGCACATTAAACAACTGCTGATAAAAGCATCCAGCGTGTTTGATAACAGCAGGACTGGATCCAGATTCACTCCAGGCAAAGTTGTAAGCTTAGGAACAGCTTGGTGCCAGACTTCTCAAAAACAGGGTGGTGATGAGATGCTGAAATGTTTTTGGAAGGGGTCCCATCGAGAAGTGGGTTAAATTACAGCCATTTTAAATGTGTCCTCACCATACTAGTTTTAGCTCACACATAAATAAATCTGAAGCCAAGCTACCAAACACAGATCCCACAACTATACTCCATCACTCCACCTCGTCTTTTTGGTCAAGGCTGAAGGGTACACTTGAATTGCCATAGAGATGTAGATATAAATCTTCCATCATTACATCACTAGCGCACCCTCTGCCGCTAGCATATATCATCTCTCTTGTTAGATGACTCATTTCTTTCTTCAGCTCTTTTCTTGGATTTTCTTTCACAGCTCCTCTCTGTCTCTCTTCCTTTCTCCTCCACACTCTCTCTGTCTTTTGCTCAAGGAGAGAAATGGACAGAGTAACTGTTGTTTTTCTCCTGTCATTCAGATGGAAATTCTAATCTCCCTTTAAAAGAAAGTAAGAGAGGACAAGTGGAGGGTTGGTGGGGGGGGGGTAGAGAGGAGCACTGAGCTCAGCACAGTGCAAAGAAGAGGAAAAAGTAATGAAAATGGGGAAATTACCTCCAGGTTTACATAGACTTCAAAGCATGGTTCAGCTTCTGCTTTTGTCTTAACAGTCCTCATGAGATACTGAAGTGCTAATTGTAGCAGATGCACATTGAAGCAAAAGTTCTGACAATGGCATTAACTTCATTCTTTGTCATTTACCACATTTATCAACTGAATTCTTTAACTTCCTCTTTACTATTACTGCATGTTCTTTAGGATGTATTGATAACACAAATATACTGCTAAATATATTGGTGCCTCGATGAACTGTCAATTCTAATTAATGAATAATCACATCACTTTGTACACGACTGCATTACCAACACAGTAGCGCACTGTGGATACAACATTAAGTAGTGGCTGATCTTGAACTGCAGAGCTAAATGAAATGAATAAATCTATTTATTCAGTTTGCATTTTTTGGCACAACCTTGTACATTTCCTCTCTGAAAAAGAAAAAAGAAAAAAAGTATCTCAAATGGTAGCTTAACACTCGCCAAGGACACTACCAGTTAAGGAGGTGCTGAATACAGCAACCGTTTTGATTCAAGTCAATGCAAGGTCACAGTAAATGCGTGACTCATCTGTGTTTCAGATGCACAACATCCAGTGACTGAAAGTAGCTCACTTGTAGAGTTTATTCATAAATGATCTCATTTTTCTTACCCGTTCATTTTCTATTTCATTCAGACTTGCCCTTTTCTCCATCTGCCGATGATTAGGAAGTAAACCATTATCTAAAGAAAGCACGTTAAACTCATTCACTGATTCACTGACACATATTGATGACTTTGTAGGCATGTTTAGGTCTTGTTACATTTCTCCTTTTTCTTTTATCGCAGGTCGATCTCATCCATCCGTGGTGAGCTGCTACCGTATTTGGTGCGGAAGCAGTTTTCCAAAACAACCAACAACCAGAAAATCAAAGACGACGGAGAGGATCAGAACCAGAAAAAGAATGACGGCTCTACGAACCACGGTCAATGTTTGCACTGACACGTCACTACACATACGTCAACATCAGAGGAAAAACAACATACAATAGCCACAGCACTGTAACCCTATTTAAAATACCTGTGGATCTTACTCATAAGCCATCAGCATGGAGAACAGCTAGGTTTGGCTTTTGCTGTAAATAAGCACTGACATAGATTGACAAAAAAAAAGGACAAGTCTCCCCACATCAAGGCACATTCCCCTAAAACAACATGTATGTATGATCATTTTCACTCCTAACTCTGCTGTACCCCGCTTCCCTTCTCTTCCCGTCTCTCTCTATTGTCCAGAGCTCCTCATCTCATCACGGGACGAGCCTCTCCTCCAGCTGGCTCAGGAGCGCTCCTGTTGGAACGACCATCACGGCGACATGAGCGAGGCTTACCATGGAGGAAAGCTGCGCTGCTATGTTCACATTATGGACCAGGGCCTGTGCTACCGCGTCAACACTCTAGCTGCTTACATAGAAGCAAACCGACTGGTGAGTCAGACATTTGCCTGCTCCAGCCAGGTTTTTGTTAAATACACATTTTCAAATGTGATTATTCTGTACATACTACGTACATATCTGGAGGACATTGAAGTAGCTGCACTTACACAGGTCCTCTATAGATTTGTTTTTTGTAAATTCAAACACTTTTTTTTTTTTCATCTTGTATATATGCTGTGACTGTACTTTACTCCTGTATCCTCTTTTTGTGTAGTTTTCACCTTTTTCATAATGCACAATGATCTTTTCTTGTTTTTCTGCTGCTGACAATTCTACTCTGAACATGAAAGTTCATTCTTGACCTTGGAAACTGTAATTTAACAAAAAATAAAACAAATAAACTCGTGGTCCACTTGAAGTTTATGCAGAGCTTTCGACTGCATGTTCTGGTCAGATGAAAACATCCTGCTCCTGTTTTTCTTCTTTAATTTGAATGTTGTATACTTGGCCCAATGGCCCCTTTGCATCAGAGGCATTGTTAAAATGATTTTATTCAATTTTTCTTTTTCTTTCATTTAATCTGTTATTATGGGCTTTTAATCTTATGTGTCCCTCCCTTTTGTCTTCTCCTTACTAGGCCCCAAAGCTGTTTGAGGAGCCAGCAGTCCATCCATCTGCTGTCATTTCTGAGAGATGCCAGGTAAGACTAATGTCTTAGAAATATCATTGGTTGGTACACTAGCCATATTTAAATAAAAGAATATTTAAATAAGGTTTCAGTTGTCTTTCATTTTCTTTTTGATTAGTAATTTTGCTTATTGTCTTTTTAGCTCCCCTACCATTATCTCTCTCTCTGCATCTAATTTAAATGTCATCATTGCAGAGGTCTGTGTATGTATCTCTGTCTGAGTAATGCTTCTGTTTGTTTGTGTGTGTGTGTGTGTGTCTGTGTGTGTGTGTGTGTGTGTGTGTGTGTGTGTGTGTGTGTGTGTGTGTGTGTGTGTGTGTGTGTGTGTGTGTGTGTGTGTGTGTGTGTGTTTGCTCTGCCCTCAGATGGGCTCAGACAGTATCATCGGAGCTCTATGTCAAGTAGCAGATAAGACTTCCATAAAGAGGTCAAATATCGGGAACTCCACCACTGTAAAAGAGAAGGTCAAAGTCACCAACTCCATCATCATGCACGGGGTTACCGTCGAGGAGGGGTGAGAACACACACATCTCTACAAACACACACATGCACACACTCGTTGATGACATGTACTTTGAAGTGATGTTGCCTGAAAAAGAATTTCACCTCGGGGCACAGGCATGTTTATGAATTAAAGTTTGATTGTTCTCATCGGGTTTTTTTTTTTTGCTGGTGTTCAGTTAGTACACGCTTACTGTGTGTGACAAAGTGGTGATAAGTAAGCAAAGATTTCAAAATAAAATGACTCATTTTTATGTTGCCAGGAAAAACTTGTAATGAGCATCTTTAATCTCCTTTCAAATTTTCATATTTTTACACACAATCCCAAAAACTGCTAAGCTTTTTTTTCCCTGTTTCTGTTAACACTGTTTGGTTTTTACAAATAAAAGCTGTGTGTGTGTGTGTGTGTGTGTGTGTGTGTGTGTGTGTGTGTGTGTGTGTGTGTGTGTGTGTGTGTGTGTGTGTGTGTGTGTGTGTGTGTGTGTGTGTGTGTGTGTGTGTGTGTGTGTGTACTAGGCAGATGCTTGTGCATGTGTGTGTCTGTTGATAGGAGGTGTAACAGGTTTTGTTTTCTGAGCTCTGTGGGGTCAAACAGTGATCGCTGTGTTAACAATGCATCTATTGGTGTTCAACCAGCCAGAGACCAGTTCCAAACAAACACGGAGCTGGTGAAGTGAAACACACAACATCCCTATATTTCATTTAGCCACTAATTTACTTGTGTATACCCAGGATCCCACTGGTTATGGAATTTGTGGAATAACATGTGGGTTTGAAAGGTGTTTTCCAGACATCAAATGTCTTTATTTCTTTATCATATTCAAAATCATATTATTCCACTCTGTTTGACAGTTCACATATATTCTTTGTGAGATTATTCCAACACTTGAATGAAGTTGTACAATACTTACAGATGAACCTAAGACTTTGTCTTTTTTACTGCTGCACCATCAAATGGAAATAATCCAGAGGTCTTGTACATCACTTTTTACCCAAAATTCAGTCTGACATGTTTGGTGCCTTTGGAAACTTTGATCTGTACTAGAGAAATAAAGTTCTGTGCAGCATGAGTTTGTAATGACAGGCTCACCAGCCGGTCAGTGAGGTTTAAGGCCATGCCAAGCATTATGTGGTTACGTGTTAACAAATGTAACCATTCGCTTGCCTTTTTCCATATGATACTGTTGCTTGACACCATTTACAACAGAAAACTACCGAAGGATGTCCTTATAGTTGTACAAATGCTGCTTTTCTTCTTTGACCTCAGCAGTAAAGGATTTACGTCATTGCAACTTTTTGCTTTTTAGCTGAAACATCACCTCAGTGAACCAGGTTTGCTGAGAAAACTCAGAGGGTCAATGCAGGACATGGCAAATGTTGTAATTGCCACGTTATGACCTCACCTGGGGAGGGCAAAAAAAGCTAGTCTGAATAGTGACGCATCATGATTAGTAGCATTACTGCACATCAGGATTGGTCTCAACTGTAGCCAGTAGTTTAAGTGGTGAAAATCGACTGCTTTGTTGCAACAAAAGAAGACTTGTACAGAGAGCACCAGTGGCTACTGTAGAATTAGCATGTAGATTGATCTGCTCAGTTTCTTAGCCAGAAATTCTGGTGGAAAGAGACTTTAATGCAGTCATTCACAGGCTCCTTTTCTTTTATCTCAATTTCTTACTCCTCCCTCCCTTTTCTTTCCATCAAGGCCTCAGCGCCATCTCTCTCCTCTCTTGCGCTCTCTCTCTCTTTCTGTCTCTCTCCATCTCTTCTTAAGCCTTTCAGGGACCCCAGCCAGCCAGCATGGGGACCCTCATCATGCCCATGTAGGTGCACGCACAAAGGCATGAAAGAACGAGAGAGACGAGAGAAGGGAAGAAAGAAGCGAGGGGAAAGCAAGCTAGCACGCAATAAAGAAATTGCAATTCTTTCTTTTCTTTCTTTGAGGACATAAGAAGGAAGGAGAAAGAAGGAAAGAAAGAGCCAGTATGAGGGGATTAGCAGACCCCGGCCATGTCGCAGAAACCCCTCGCATTTCTAGTTTCTTTGTTTGGAGCTGACCAGAGCTTGTTGACAAAGCGCTGCGTGTTTGGGAAGGGGGATAGTAGGGGTCAACTTTACAGGGGGGTTGGCACAGAAGGTGGGGGTTGACGTGTGTGTGTTTGTGTGTGAGTGCGTGCGTGTGTGTGTGTGGGTATGTGTGTGTGTGTGTGTGTGTGTGTGTGTGTGTGTGTGTGTGCAAGAAAGAGGATGGGGGGTGGGGGGGTCATGGCAAGGAGGAGCCCTGGTGTTAGTAATTAGTGGTGTTTCAGCTCCGAAGCTTCTTTGGTGGTCTCTCTCTCTCCCTCTCTCTCTAATGTTACAAAACTCTGAATCTTGTAATCTCCCATCACCATCTACCACCACCACCACCACCACCACCTCCTGGGTAGTCACTGACACACACACACACACGCACACACACGCACACACACACACACACACACACACACACACACACACACACACACACTCCTTTCTCCCTCTCCCTCCAGGCCTAACCACCTGAATAGAATGGGCCAATACAAACCTGTCTTGTGTGTGAGGTGCAGAGGGCCAAGTGTGTGTGCGTCACTGCCTGGGCAAGATCAACATGTGTTCTCCACCGGGCTCCCCGAGCTACTGAAACACACATACACACAGATTCTCTAACCCACACACACCTACACATACACGCCCTCCGCGATTAGTCGACACAGGACACACAAGACTGTCTGTGTCTCCTCTCCAAGAATTTTATGGTGATGGTTTGGCTGAATGTGAGCGTGCATGGTGGGTTGGCAATGCCAGCTCAGGTGGGACTGTAGCATAGGGCCAACAATGTCTTAACACACACATACACATATGAACACACAGCGTGGCCTGCTGTTCTTTGATAGACATGTATATGCTAATGGCACATCATTAAGTTCTGTCTATTGGATGTGTTTGAGTCTTCGGAGCAGGCGGGAGGACGCTTGATGGCTGAATGTATCTACTGTGAGTTTGACATCCTGCATGGCACTCACCTAGCAACTGTGCAAGTGGAGAAGGTTAGCAGCCAACAGTGGAAGGCTGTGGTTGTACTGGGCAGCTCCCAGTATGAATGTTCTCAGTTGTGTGTATATGCCCGGCTGCAAAGGAAGAAAACAGAGTGTGAACCATGTTCGAATTTCCAGTGTAGCCTGAAAAGCAAACAGAAAATGTTTCAACACTAACAAACCTATCCCAGCGAAATCTTTAATTACTCAACAGTTGGTCAACTATTACTTGGTAGCAGAAATTAACCACTGGCTCACATCATGTAGGGTACTAACCCATGGTTTAGGGATCCCTTAAAGTAATAATGTTGAGTGGTTGTAAATGTTTTAGTCATTACAGCTGCAACTAACAAATACTTTCATAATCTTTAAATCTGCTGATTATTCTTCATTATCATATAATTGAATCAACACACTTCTACACCAGTTTAAATGAAACCTAAACATTTCTCACAGGTATTACTGCATTAGTTTCGGTTAGTTGTGCATAATAAACTGGCAATAATGTCGCCTCTGGAGCAGTAGTTTCCAGCCGTTTTTGGCTTATGACTCCTTAAAATGAAGCAATATTTTCTTGTGACCTGTCATCACTGGTTATGTGGACATGGATTATGAGCAGTTCAACCAATGACAGATTTTTTTTTTTCCTTTTCCGACCGTTTCGTTTTAAAAGATTTTTAGAGTCCTAAAAAGGTGAAAATATTTACTATTCCACAAGAAGAAGAAAAAAATTAGAGCAAAGTCATAAAAATTCACATAATAAGCAGGTAACACAGACATATTTTTTCTTTATTTTACCTCGTATCATTTTTGTGACCTCTCATATTAATAAGTGGGATCCCACAGGGGGTCCTGACACCCCTGTTTGGAGCCAGAGCTAAAGGCAATATAAGAAGAATGTGATTCATATGAGTTTGTGTGTGTTATTTTTCAGGTGTAATATCCAGGGCAGTGTGATCTGCAGTAATGCTGTTATCGGCCGAGGCGCAGACCTCAAATACTGTCTGGTGGGAAACGGACAACGGATCGAACCAGAGGGTGAGACTCACAGATACACATAAACACACATTCACACACTTAAAAAAACAAACAAGAAATATGGTAATTTAACTCTTACTTTAAGCTCTTCATCCTGTTTGGGTTTTCATTTCTTCCCACTGTAACTGTGGGTACATTTTAGGGTTTTATGCATTTAAATGAAGTTGGCTGTTTTGCATCCCCAACTTAAATCAACTGAACACTTTGCTCTAGGGATACAAAGCTTGTTTCCTGCATAAACACATTGCAAAAAATAACGGAAACGCCTTAGAATGTCACACCACACAGTACAACAATCTTGCATATAAATGCTATCTATTAACATTTGTTATGTCCAGATTTGTTGTTGCTGTTATTTTGTCCTACCTCAGGACTTTTCTCTGGCCGACTCAGATAAGGTGTAAATGTATGTGTGTGGTATCCGTAAGTGCCAGGCCTCAGAGCCAGCAAGGAAAGTTTCTTAATTCTGAAGTCTGTGTGATAGAGAGATTTGTCAAAGATTTTTTTTTTTTTTTTTTTTTTTATTTCCTTAATCCTCTTGTCCCCAAAGCTAGCTGTTTGCATGTGTGTGTGTGTGTGTGTGTGTCTGTGTCTGTGTGTCACATTGATGGAGAGGTTAGAGAGCAGGCCAGAAACAGGACCACCCGGAATTCAACAGCAGCCTCCAGCCACGTCCAACGCGCACACACACTTACACACACACACTCACACAGACACACACTCAGGCACATATAGAGAAAGAGAGTAAGCTCGGCTACTAGACTGAGCAGCCTAATTGAGTGAACAACAGGGTGCTTTAAGTAACAACAGTGTGAATTTGAGCTAAACTCGCTTAAAATATTTTAAACAGTTGAGACTTTCTGGAGCATCAAGTGAGCGATCACTGCAACAAAACTGATCTGTCTTCTCTTTTTTTTGGCAGAATCTTTCCTACTAGACAGCACCAAGTTGCCAACATTATGTTACTGAACAATGGAAACTTGGACCCCTAGTTGCACATTGTTTTGCGTACACTTTATGACCAAAGTTCAGTCACACAATAGTAAAGTTTCAGCCTCTGTTTCTCTGGAGTGTAAATCTCTTGATGTGTCTCTTGTTGTCTGTCTTACATAGGAATGTTGTTTCATGGTACTTTTGTCTATCTTTGATTATTATTTTATAGAAATCCTTGTCTTCCGTAGTTATATTAAAAGGGTTGACCTGTATATAGTTTCTTAAAACAGCTCAAAATCTCAAGTTTTTGAATATGTTCAGATTACAGCACTTTGTTTTTATTCTTGATTTAGACACAGAAAAACTCAGTTAAAAAGCCTTATCAGGAGAGCAATAGAGGAATGACCCCTCTTCCATGACTCAGGAAGGGATTTAACCTTAGAGGTTCTTCAGTAAGAAGAGAAAAAATCAAACCTGAAGGATGAGAGTTTTTCCTTTTCCTTATCGTTTCTCATAATCTTGGGCCATAGATGCACTTGTACAGCATGTCATGTCTCTGCAGAATATGCTAATACAGAACATAATCTGGCATAATCTGTAATCTGCCAATGTCAGCAAATGAGAACAATAATGAGGAATACAATTTCTGTAGTTAAATAAACTTTAAATAGTTACATTGTTGTTTTTTTAAAAAGCAATCTGCTGTAATGTACTTAAAGATATGCCACAACAGTTTTGATAGAGCCAGACAGGCAGTCTATAAATCTTTTAGATGAAATTAGATCAGATTATTCTACATAGCAGACTGTACTAATTATAAACCCACTCTGCCTTTTACTTTATATTGTACTGTAAGAAAAAGCACAGCATTGTCCGTCGCCACCAATCTCACTGGCTGACCATAGGCTGCTAAAGACATTACACACCCACTGTACTGCTGAAGCTGTTAGCAGCTAAGGACCACCCTGACAGTTAGCCACACACACACACACATACGCGCGCACACGCACACACATGCAGGTCTATCAGGTGTTGATATTTAAAGATACATACAGTACCTACACTGTGCTGTGGCCACACACACACACACATGTAGTCATATAGTAGGCACACAGAGACAAATACACACATCAACCCCCTCTTAAAGATGACACTACTCTGATCTAATTGTGCATCCTGGTTACATGTTAAAGTGTTAACCTGACATATTTAACCATATTTGCTTAGAATAGACAAGTCTGAATCTTGTTTATGACCATATGGCTATTTTCTTTCCTTAATTTGTAAATGTGAATACATATGGTCTTAATTCATAAAAGACTCTATTAGTTACTGACAAATTAAAGGGCTCAAATTGAGTAACTTTTCCTCCCTTTCTCTCCACTCGCTCCCTCTCCTTCCCTCTCCTGCTCTCCCATGCTCCATTTGTCCTCCCCTCCACACACACAGCAGAGGATAAACTCGTTCTCAGCAACAGATTCCTTCACACCAAAACCTGTCTGTGTGGATGGAACATTACTCTCCTCCACCGTTTGCTTTGGATCAGCACTGATGCTCGGGGATGGAGGGAGGGATGGAGGGATATGGGGCGGAGTCGCGGCTGCTCTCCTCATGCTGAACTGGGTTAGGGTTGAGGAAGATAGTGAGAAACTGCTGGCAGACTTAGTTTCAAGCATCATCTATTTCTTTTAGTGAGGTTCAGGTAGTGGTCAATGTGACCTAAGTCCTACCACACTGAAGATTTTGGGAGTGATCTCATATAAATTAAATGAGCATACAGGGGATATGCATGTTGTAGCCCATTAAGTACAAATTGCTTATACATTTATTTCAGCTAATGGGGAACCTTTGTTTTCCATTAATTTCAGTGTGGTTTCAAAATGAATACGCAGAAATGACTTGTTGACTTGTAATCTGCGTGCGGTAAAAAAATAAGTTGCAGGTGGAGGACTGTTTCAAAATCTCTTCCATTGATGTACTTGAAAACTCATCAAGGAGTTGACAGTCACCTGCTTTCCATTGTCTTGAGAAGGACAATAAAGTCTTATTGATTCTGATCATAGCACAGTGAAGAAGGGCTGTTTGTTAATGTTGGTTTCCATATTTATTTTTATAAACATACAGGGCCTG
This sequence comes from Seriola aureovittata, assembly GCF_021018895.1. NCBI lineage: Eukaryota > Metazoa > Chordata > Actinopteri > Carangiformes > Carangidae > Seriola > Seriola aureovittata. The sequence goes on from NC_079375.1 coordinate 15,388,167, forward strand.
ACCGAATAAACTTTTGTCCTCAATTTGCTTAGATAGCATGTTCTAACTGTCCCTTGACTACCATGAATTTTTGCGTTGCTCTGAAGGATCTTACAGCTTTTTCATCTCTTAGAGAACCATAAAATCTTTCTTTGTGTTCAACTCAAAACACAAAGATTACCAGCGTCCTCCAGCTTTTCACCTAGCAGTAATTCCTGCCTCTTTGTTTTTCCAATTTCTGTCTCTTCTGCAGCTGAGAGGACTAACGAGGTCATCGTTGGAACAGACCAGCTGATGGAGATCTAGCTCCTATGGGGGAAGGAGTGGCAGAGAAAGCAGCAAAACACAGAGGACAACTAATTAATCGGCTGACGGACCAATCAGAAGCCTGGATGCTGCTTGCACAGTTCGACACTCTCTTCCACCACTCGGCTGTTTTGTACATTGTGTCCAAATAAAGTCAGGTCTGCTTAAACCCATGAATCAGTTTGTTGGTCTGTGTGTGTTTTTTTATTCCTTTGTCTCTTTCAGATCTTTGTAATTGTTTTACCACACTAGTTACTATCAGATCGTTACCGTCTCCTAGCAGCAGGACCTGTTGGAGAGGGTGGGGCACGGGCTCGTACATGTTTGACTGTGCATGGGTGTTTACACGTGCACACTGTGCAGCTGTGAAGACCAAAGATGTAGAGAAAAAGCAGTGGGAGGGGTGACCACAATGGCGTGGGGGTTAAGTTTATTTGTATACAGAAATGGTGTATGTGTAGGCCCTGGACCACCCAGCTTGATCCTGTATCAATTAACACCGACACCCCACCCTCACACACGAACACAGCAGAGGAGGAAACTGACTCGCGCCTGACTCTTTTCGTTCTTTTTTTTTTTTTTCTCCTCGTCTTTCCCTTTCTGCTCCCTTTGCTGTCACAAGATTTATTGCATTCTTTTGGCAGAGCATTTCTTAAATTACAGTTCCTTAGTCACGAAGGAAGAAGATCAGGACAGGGATGTCTGTGGGGGTGCTTTGTGTGTACATGTGCGTGTGTGTGTGATCTACTGTTCTCTGTTTCATATTGGGTCTGTGGCTGTGCAGAAGTCATTTAGACTGTCTCTTGTGGCCTGATTATGTGTACTGCTGTGTGTGTGTGTGTGTGTGTGTGTGTGTGTGTGTGTGTGTGTGAGAGAGAGACATTATGATGTGTTGTCTACCATCTCTACTGCACTTGTGGACATGTTTTTATGATTATCCCCCCCCCAAAAAAAACAATGACTAATGTGGCTTTCATCCGTCATTTATAGATTCATTCCCCTGAATCTGTAATATTGTCAGGTGTAGTATAAAGGTTAAGACTTAACACTTCAAAGTTTTAAAAGTTTTCACTTTGTGTAACACAGAAAGCGTGTTACAAATATGTGTGCATTTACCAGGCAGTGAGGGTCTAACAAAAGATGTTTTAAGTTGTATTATGGGAAATGTAGGACCCAAATGTTCTACTCTTTATACAAGGGACTCAAAGTTAGGATATCTCGGCCTCTGCTGTGCCAAACATAATTCCAATTTATTTTTCATTTATCGCTCCCAAAAAAGTCCCCAACTTTACTGAAGTGAATACTAGTCTCCTTTTAAGAGCTTGTTTAAAGGAGTAATGTGTACATTTGTTACCATTGCTAAATAGCCAATGTTTGCGTTAACAGCTGTTTACCAGTCTAGAAGAAACATTGCGAGTTTACCATCAAACTTCATTCCTTTACTTGCCAAGAGCTGTCTCCAGTGGTGGAAAGCAACGTCAGTGTTAACTCTTGTTTTACTACTTTTGTTCAACTGAAGCTAGCATGCTAACCAGCTAGCCCTCGTCTGGCAGCTGTCTCATCACTTTCCGATAACGGGTCACTGTAGCGTCCAGTCTGCCCTGAAGAAGTAGCGTAGACTGTATGCTTACTAAACACGGACAACTTTTGAGTGCACTTGAGGTGTGCACTTTTCTCCCACAATGCAATGCACAAATGAAATGGCTGAGCGGCTCACAGTGAGAAAAATTGAAATACATTATGGGCAGTGGGGAGACAACTCTAGACGGATCCTTGCCAAACATCATTGGCAGTGACGTGACATTGCACGTATTGACTGATTTTTTTGTTAGTTTAAATTGGTAAAGTATTTTTTTGATTGTTTGTTTGTTCACTAATCAACAAAACAGATTTGCAACACAGCTAGTAGTTTTGCCTCATGGCTTTTTGTAACTAGAGGAATCACTAATAGAAATTCCCTTAACCTACCTTACAAAACATCAGAGATTTCAGCATTCAGCTTCAGGATGTTATACAAAATAAGGAGTCGCACTTTCATTTCACTGCTTTCTTTATGAGAATACATTCCATAAAAGTGGGTTGCAGGCTGAAAAGATGAAGTGCTAAACAAACACAGTATTTTTTTTATGTGTCCTTTTAGGTACCACCACAGAACTGTCTTCCCTCTGTGTTCAATGTGGATGTGGCGTAAGCCCCCAAACCAAAATAGTCCATAGTTCAGTACTTTTCCATGGATTTTCTTACCTGTGTTTACTGCAAGCAACTCTTGTCACACTGTTTAGTTTTCAGTGACAAAAAAAAACTTGATAAAGTAAAGATTGTCACTCTTTATAGTAATATCCTCGTAGTTGTTTTCCCATTGAGTAATACATGTGCAGATATCAAATTTTTTATCTTTTCTCTATCATGGTGATTCTCATCTATAAAGTAGTAAAAATCTGAGTCATTAAAGTAATTTGGCACTTATTTATATCGGGGTTGGGAAGTGTTGTAGCCGTGTCCTCACAGCACAAGAGTGACTTGATGTGAAGGTGAAAGACTAAATTTGTCACCTGAGTTTTGGGGTAAAGAATAAAACCACAGTTAAGGTTCACTATGTCCGTACTCTTTGTCTTGGCTGTATTAACCTTTTTAGTGGTCGCACACTCTGACCTCTCTCTTCAACCACATGATGAGATCTGGCAGCCGGGTGTGTTTGGGTAGAGGTTTGTATATTTATACAAAGACCCCGGAGTCCCCTCAATAGAACGCCACCATGGCTGAGCCCGCCTTCCAGCACATATGTGTGTTTGGTCCTCTGTGTGCACGCATGTGTGCAGGCTCACCTGTGTGTGACTGTTGTTAATCCTCTGTCGCACAAACTAATCAATGCCATCTAACACCCCTGTGAGTGAACGCATGCATGCATGTATGCATGCGTTCACATACATGCATGCATGTATGCATGTGCACACATGCGTACACAAATGTGCATGTTTGCTTTGCAGATCTGGAGATCAGATGTCAGGCCACAGATAATATATCAGGCTGTCTGTTGGTCTTTGGTTTTGTCGCTTTGTGGAATTTTTTGACCTCTCTACAGAAGATTTTCATCTAATTATGCATCCCAAACAAATCTATCTTGCACCGGAGAGAAGAGAAGTGATCTGAAAAATAAAACATTTTCATGCACAAATTATCATCAGTGACCCATTTTGCTGAAAGCATATTTGCCCAAAAGGATCAAATCTAGCATATTAATGAATGAAGAAGCTTGTCCACATCTGGAGTGACATTTTAAAACGTTATATTATGCAAAATATGAACTTAAGAGCTTATAGATCAGTTTCGATTGCACTCATTTCTGTGCCTCTGTATTGTGTGTGCGCCTTCTGTTTCTGTGTGTGAAATGTGTCGTTTTTTTTTTTTAGCCTGTTTGCAGAGGGAATCATAAAGACATTTTTCTTTAAGACATTAAAGTCATAGAAGTTGACAGAAGTCTAGAGATTGAGAGGCTTGTTCACAACAGAGTTTTTCCTCACAGTCTGGGAAGAGATCCAGAGCTGTTGGGGGAAAATTCAAATGGTTGTCAACATTTTATGCTCTTTGTCAAGATAAATGCATAATATGACACTTCTGGACATATTACCATGACATCGTCTCATCTCCCTCTTGTACCTCTAAAACACAGTCTCAGAAATAAAATTTAAAGGGGCAGTTCACCCAAATCACAAAAGACATTATATTTTCATACTTTTCCCAAGTGGCATTTGGCCATGAAGAATTTGGATTTATGGGCCACTCTTTTGAGATATCCACCTCTGCCAATACCTGAAAACTGTGGAGGTGAATGGAATTTAAAAGTATTGAAAAATTACTTTAAAGAATTCAGCAGCAGTGTGTTTTTTCATGAAACAAATGTTCCAGTTACTCTGGATAATCTTAAGATCCAAATGTCTGACTGGCGATAGTTTTTGTTGGAACTATTTTCTACTGAAGAAGTAGTTGTGGTGAAAACTGTCCAAAGTAAAGTCTGAGGATTATCTAGAGAAAGTTTGATAAAGTTGTGGAGGAAGTGTTTGACCTCCCTCAACTTTGATTTATGAAGTGAGATGTGGACTAAGAAACAACCTAACAACACAGTCTAGGAGCAGAAAATGTGCAACCAGGGAGTTTGGCTGAAGTTTCTCTTGCTTTTTCTCAGTTAAATAAAACAAGTGACATTATATGTGAACACATTTGTTTCTGAGATGTTCTCTGTGAGTCAGTGATATCTTACTGCTGCTGAGCCCTGAGGGGGAGGACGTAGAAAATAAAGAACCATATAGTCTTAGATAGATGGCACGGATGGATGGATGGTGGAGACGAATGTAGGATACATATGCGCAGAGAGGTGAGGTGGAGTCTGAGCTCTGGGTTGGGGGGTTGGCTGAGTAGCTGGGTGGCTTCATGGCTTGAGGGCTGATCGTGGGTGAGCGAGAGAGAGAGAGAGAGACTGAGCAGGCCACCCAAGTGGCAGTCAGAAACCTGTGTGTGTTTGCTGCTGACCCCTACACATTAGCACAACACTTCCTCAATTTGTCTCCTGTGTTCTCCGGCCACAAATGAATTTCCTCCACCACCTCCCCACCCACTCCAAACACACACACACACACACACACACACACACACACACACACACATATACAGACACACCAACACCACCCCATCACTAACCTAAACGTCTGAATACATACACACACAAACACCCTTTTTACAAGCTTTAGAGATAGAACAGTTGCTTATGTTGCTTAGCCAACAAAGAGTGTGTGTGGAGACACAGATCCCATGTATGGGATAACAACCTTAGTGACATGCCTATCACACACACACACTATGCCAGATATTCCTGTCTGTCACTGCGGAGGCCCCCAGCTAATTAACTAAACATTGACTGGGTGGTTGATTGGGATCTCATCTTAAATTGCTTTTGTAATAAAATCACAGGAAGAAGCAAAAGCTTGACCTGCTTTACACCCGCAGGTGACCTTTTCTTTCTAATCTCATTCATTACAGTGTTTATAACATCCAGAGCTGTAACTGCAAACAGGTTGGCTATTCCATATCATTAAAATAAACATTTTTTGTCTATCTGAAACATTCGGTTCTGGTTTTTCTTGCACTGTAATTTTACTACAATCATTGCCACTTTATTCTGTTCAATTTCACATCAAGGCTTCTTGTAATTATCTAAGATAGAGAAATGTTTAAAATTGAATTTCTCCTGAATTTTTAGCCATTAGAGATTTGAACATAAAAAAAGAAAAAAGAAAATCCAAGTAGCCTTTTTTTTCATTTTCCTACTGTCAAAAATGTATCTAAATATAATTCCTGTGTGTAAGAACCCAGCTGTGTGTTGTCTCAGCGTCTTAAGATGGGAGCTTTTCTGATAAGCTTCTTCATCATTTGTACAGATCACAATAGTGCGGGACTTTTATGAAAAGCTATACCATTTCAGATATATTTGCCGACATATACATGCATAGGCTCTCTCTCTCGCTCTCTCTCTCTCTCACACACACACACACACACACAGACTTCTTTTAAAGCTACAGGTCTGAGTTTGCATTACCACCTGCTAGCTGCGTCTGACAATACCTCTGTTACAACCGCACAAACAAAGACTTAAAGAAAAGTGTGTTTCTCTGTCTCTCTGTGTGTTTTGTGTGTTTTTCCCCTAGAAAGGCAACCATTCATTACGGTGACAAAGGGGTAAAGAAATGCATTATCATAATTAATCTTGTGTGAGACTGTGGGTGGCAGCTTTGACTCTCCTCTGAGACTGACAGAGGTGCTCAATGCAGAAAGTGTCTCTCTGCTACCGGGCAACTTTTTGCCTTTTCACTGCGATCCGGGAAACTGGTGTAATTACTTGGAAAGTGTAAAATGTCTCATGGGTTTTTCCTAACAATATCTGAGACAGCTTTGTGAACTTTAAATCAAACACCCATTGTGAAAATGTTTTACAACTGGAAAAGTACAAAGATCTTTCTTTTTTTTTTCTTTTTCTTTTTTTTTACTTTAAACTGTGGTGTATATTTTTCATTCATCATCACAAAATGTTTTTTGAGCAACTTTATATTTCTAGTCAGTCAGCCCATGTCCAAATATTCAGTTTGGTTCTCGTGAAAATAATCTGTTCATTTGGACAAGAGTTAACCCGAAATGTGTTTGTGATTTCTTCTCTTGTTTTTTTCTTTTTTTTCCAGGGATTTTTTGTTATGTCTCAGTCTGTTTTAAGAGCTAGATGTGATGCTCTGTTGTTTTGTGCTTTGAAAACCGTTTGCATGATGGAGCTATTGGAAATTGGCCTCACACATAGATAAGTATACTCAGGGTGTAATGAGAGGGTAAAAAATGATTATCATCATACCACCTGAATCCCCTTTAGGTTGCTTAGTGGTTGCATAATTTGAATAGGTTCTTTATCTTTATTCCAGACTTCAAATCAAAATCTATTATTTCTACTTTTTTCTAGATTTTTGATCTTGGGGCAAGATTAGTTTCATATACTGTATACAAGATTTTTCTCATACTTCCTATCTGATTGTCTTTAATGCTGAGGCACAGTTCGTGAGCTTCAAGAGTTCTTGTTATGTTTGAGGCTGTTATTGCATTCTGACATGTTCATGGGAAACTACAGAGAAATCCATTAAAATATTCCCATATCAGATTATCTGATCCTTTTCCCAATCTAAAACAAATGAAAACTTGTTTCTATAATTATATGCTAAAAGTATCTGATCAAGATCTAGTACTGTCAATCAAGGAACTGGATATGAGGACATGTTTTAGATTTAATAGATAACCAGTTCTGATTTAATGTTGTTTTTTGTTTTGATGTAAATGTTTGATTTTCACCTGACTTCTTTTTATTGGTTTTCAGATCTGGAACAAGCAACATGCGACAACTGCAACATTGAACCATCAGACGTCATGTGGGTACATACTTGTTTCGGGTTATTCTACGATTAATCAGTTCAGTTACAGTTCTGTCAAAAACATACTCCCTTTACTTCTCACAAGATGGGTCTGTTTTCCCACTGACTCCCACTGAGTCTTGCACAATGTCACTACTGTTTCCCCGGATGATCATCTCTGCATCTGTGATCATCTCTTCTTCTATTTCTTCATCTGTCTCCTTTCGTATGACTTCCTTGGTGTTCCCCGGGTACACAGCACAGTATTTTTTTGGAATGGCACTTCCCTTTATGTCTTTTACCTCACTTCTACTGTGTGTCCCAAATGATTTGAGAAGAAATGCAGTCGTGAGCAGTCTCACAGCCTCTCTCTTCGATAAATAAACACTTTCTGTGCCTGAACCCCGGGCGTCTCGGCTGTTGTGAGACGGCTGAGTGCCAGAGCGGTTCCGTAGCTCTGCTTATAGCACATACAGAACCCTGGACGGACAGCCAGCCATGCATGCATGGATGAACGGATGACTGGATGGAGTCACTGGGGAGAGATGAAATGGAGGAATGGAGATAGAGGGGGGGAGGGAAAAGGTAAGAGGAAGAGCAGGAGTAGAAGGAAAGATGAAGGTGTTAAGAAGGAAATCAGAAATAAAAAGAGGCAAAAGTAAAGGAGATGGAACAAGAGAGACGATAAAGAGAGAGAGAGAGGGATGGATGGAGGGAGGGAGGGAGAGGGACCATATGGGACACAGGACGTGGAAAGGGGAAGGAGGGAGAGGAGGGCAATTTGTGTTTGGAGGCCGGGGCGGTGTGATGGCAGATATCTGCACAGCGCATGGTCATCTCAGATGGTTTATTTATCCAAGGCCTCCAGACCAGGCCTCGGACCTCCCTGAGTTTGTTAGGCTTGAAGGGGGCCCCCTACCACACAACCCAATTCCTCACATTCCACATTAGCTCCCATTTCCAGCTGCTTGTTTCCCTCTACCACTCAACCCGACCCAACCCAGTCCAGGCAAACCATACCCAGTCCCAGCAAAATGGAAATACTGACCAAGCCAGTGCCACGCCAGTAACGCGAGCGTCTGGCTGTCTCCATGAGTAAGTATATACTGTATGATGTAGGTGTATCAATGAACCTCTGCAGAGAGCGGTGGAGCGGTGGTAAATGAGAAGCCAACAACAGTATCCTGTGATCCTATAGTCCAAGTCAGAGGATAGGCTGATACAGGCAGTGCATATATCCTGTTTTATCAAGACATAGAAAGCGATCGCTGTGTACCAGCAGAAATGCTTAACCACAGATTTATCACATTCAGATGTTTGAAACAGAACATTTTTACATAGTGTATAAATATATTTAATTTGTATGGGCACACAGCAGAAAATAGAGCTCTGAAATAAATCTGGGTGTGGTTTCAAATGTATCCCAGCTTTTAGATAACCATTTGTTGACCCACAAAGGCTTGTTCAAAGAGGATCAATATGATAAAAAAAAAAAAAAAAAAAAGCTGTGACATGCTAGTAGATGATGGATTTAATTTATTTACTGACCCAACCTTTAAGAAAGTTTGTGAGAGGTGACCTGTAGTTTTTGCTCGTTGTAGCTGGAAAGAAAAGGCCTAAGTAATGTCACCAGTGACAGCATTGAGGCAGCTCATGTCAGCCTTTTATAGATGCCAATCAAAAGTGATTATTTCATTTTTCACACCTACTTTCATGCAAATGTCATTCTTTATACTTTGTTGGGTGCTATGCATACTCAACAACGTGTAAAGATGTCACCTTGGGCATTTTCCACTTTGTTATGACATTTTTACTAAATATATCTTGACTGATAAAAAACAGTTAAATACAGTTTGAGTTTACATTGAGAAAAAATTGATTTTGTGTGAATGAGATGTGTTAGGGAAGCTGACTTCATTTGTCATTGCAGGAGTATAAAAAAATATCTACTTCCTTACTGTCACTCAAATTGTTACTCATTCAAATTTACTCCCTTCACTTGTCATCGTCTTATGGCACTAAAGTTGCAACAGTTAAGAAAATATGAATAAAAATACGTTTTCATGACATATTTTCTGTCCTTATGACGCACTGCATCACATACACACTGATCCCAGGTCTGTCTGACAGTATCCTCCTATCTATCCATCTCTTGTTCTTTGTCTACATGTCATGTAAACAGTGAGGATGGACGTAACAGCTCAGCAGTATGTGACACTGATTGAACCTGCACCTACTGTCGCTGTCAAAAAACAGAGCGAGCCTATAGCACCAACACCTGTATCCAAATTGCTTTACTTCAGCTTCAGATTGTTTTACAGTCACCCAGAGGCCCTCAAACTGACACCGGCCACCTGACAAATGTTCCACACAGCAGCACAGGTTGCTGTTTAGGCAGGGAATGACTGTAATCTGGTAAAGTGTTTGTTCTTCACCCCCATACTGTCATGAGTGGGGCCAGTGGGGGGGCTTACATTAGCAAACCACCAAGACACTCCTAACCTCATGTTTTTGAGCGATTAGAAATATAATCTGGCTTGAGAACCATCTTTCTTTCTTTCTTTCTTTCTTTCTTTCCTTCCTTCCTTCCTTCCTTCCTTCCTTCCTTCCTTCCTTCCTTCCTTCCTTCCTTCCTTCCTTCCTTCCTTCCTTCCTTCCTTCCTTCCTTCCTTTCCTTTTCTTTTCTTTTCTTTTTCACACATACTTCTTAGGTGAACTGCTCTCTGAACTCATGAAATCATGCATGGCAAGACGTGGAAACTTTCCAAAAGCCTCCACAGAGATAAGGGTGTCACACTGAAGCGGGCAGCTTTAAGGTGTCGATTGAAAAGATGCATATGTGGAATGATTCCCATGATCTTTTCATGGTAACGTTATTGGGACGAGGGGTTAACTATTTTTCGAAGGTGTAAGAAAACCTGTCAAACCTACTTTTAGAAGCTTTTGGCCACAAGAGGTGAGGTTACAGCTGTCAGTGCTAAAACACCTATGAACACACGCAGACACACACACACACACACACACACACACACACACACACTCACTCACTACACTCACAGCAAAGGTAAAAATGTCTTTTGGCTGTTCTGTAACAAATGTGAGGCTCCAAAACCTTATCAAACATGAGATGCCCTGAAGTGATATGAAACGTGTTGAAAGATCTGTAATTCTCCCATCCAAAAAAAAAAAGAAAAAAGAAAAAGAAAAAGAAAAAGAAAAAATCGTGTTTACATTCTTGCCTAAAAAGCTGAATTAACTTTTTTTTCTTTCACTGATTGGACTGTGTTGATGAAACAGAGAGGCTGAAAATTGTGTGCGTGCCTGTCGCTGTTATATCAATAGATGGCATGTGCGATTGCTTCTTACAAACTGGAGGGCCCGGCCACTGGGAATAATGTTCAGAGAGCAAGTGAGGCGGGCAGGCAGCAAGCTGTGTGCGTGAGCGTGCGCGCGCACGTGTGTGTATGTGTGTGTGTGTACGTGCTTGCATGCGTGCACGGCTGCGCAGAGTTTATTGAAAGAGTTCCTCCCCCCCTCCTCCTCCTCCTCCACCCCCCTCCTCCTCCTCCTCCCCCTCCTCCCCCTCCCTCCCTCCAGCCCAGGCAGCAGCAGCCTGGGTGGTCCCCCTCTCTCTCCACTTTGGTGAGCTGTTGCTTAGCAGCTAATAATAGGCGATGTTTGCAAAGTAATTTGCCTCTTCCTTGGCCAATGGGAGCCGGAGCACTTTTCCATCAAACCTCCCTTTTCAGGATTTGCCGAGAGGCGAACTTCTCCAAATGTTACCGCTACGGGATCGGAGTTAGACTTGACACGGACGGCTCAGACATAGGCTACTACTACTACTACTACTACAACTACTACTACTCCTCGCTGAGACGTCGTTTCATAAACTGTCGGGACGAATGAAGACTGAAGGATCTATACGGATTTCGGCGCATAATGTTGGGATGGAGTTTCGAGACTTATTTGGCTCCAAGGAAGAATAGAAAACGTTCTTCTAACTTGTCGCCGGCGGTGCTGGATGCGCTCCTCTTCTATGTTGGATTATTGTCGCTTTTTCTGAACTCGCACCGATTCTCTGTCGCTTCGCTCTGCGCCCCGCTCACCCTCTTTGGACTATGGCCTCGGATCGCGGGGTCCCAGGGGCCGGCGTCTTTGGAGATTTACCCCCGAGTTATACGCGCTCCCAGCCGCCTGCGAACCCAGACCTACTCCGGAGACCCAGCTACTGCCACGCTGCTTTCGCACTTAAACAGATCTCAAAGGTGATTCAAACGCTCGCAGTCTCGTGTGGGTTTACTATGAAGGCGGCTTCCATTCAGTCGGCAAATGTGAATGAAAAGTCTTAAGAGGCAGCTTTCCATTTAGCCGTTATCTAATCGTGAGTTGAGGGCGCATGTGGGAATGTAGGGTAGGCTGAGGCGGCAGCTCCCAAACTGGGGTCCGGGAGACCACCGGAGCTCTCGGAGGGAGACGACAGCGAGATCAGAAGTAGTTCACTTCAACTGTTTATCGTTTAACGACAAGGGTGAAGAAATTGTCATCACAGGTTGATGTAGAGTAAAGAAACCTCCTTCATGTTTACCGGGACAAAACCTTACAGGCTAGAGGTCCGAGCTCGCATGAGATGTTGGGAACCTCCTGGAATGAAGTGATAACAATTGGAACAAAAATGTTCATATTTGGCAGCATGTTAACGTTGCTGTTCATTCGAATGGATTAGACAGTCATTAATTCATCTTCTTATTTGTTGTTAAAGCCACCCGTGAGGGAGCGAGAGAGTGAGGGCTCGTTCCCATATCCCCAGTCGTGTTGTGCGTGTTTTTGGCTTTGTGCAGGCAGCGGAGAGCGCACTGGCCCGGGGTCTGTTTGGAAATGTGGTGGGTCCTGTAAAGGAATTCACTGATTGAGTTTGATCTGACAAAGCATCTTTGGACCGCCCGGATGCTTGGACGTGTTTCAGCACTGCTGAGAGAAACCACAACACCAGAGCAATGTCTCCTGCAGCAGTGACATTTGCTGTACAGGGAGTGAATGACTCGCACTAAAGCAGAGATTCTACCAGTTATATTGAAAATTAGAGGGGAAACTGTGTAATGTAGATTACTAAAGGGAAACAGATGTCAGCTGAAACTCCATTTGTTACCATATTGTAACTGATTCTATTAGTTTGTATTAGTTTATGCAGAAGCAAATGAACAAACTTATCCCTGAAAGTTAACTACCAATATTTTCGTTCAAGATCAGTGTGCATGTGGTGAGAACTGTGTGCTACAAACTCTCTAGATCAGATTCATATAAGGTGTTTAGTATCAAGTCACAACTTCTACAGTATTGGTCCTGAAAGTTTCCAAGGCTGCACCTTTAATCTGCACCTTTAATCTGATATTTCACAATTTAAGTTTCCTAAAAGTCATGGTTTTGTTCTCTGAATGAAAGTGCGCTCATGTTTGTCTTTTTCTTAGCTGTTTCTCTGGATTCTCTCAGCTGAAGCTATTGGAGGAATCGGTTCACAAAAGAAAATGAAAAGGCCACTGGCATAAATCACTGCCATAGCTGTGCAGTTTAAATCATCTTAAATATGAGGTGTCGTGGGAGATCCTGCCCTGAGTCTGGACTTAGTTCATTCGTTGGACATGAGGTTTTAGCTGGAGTGTGACAGCACACATAGGACATGACAACATTGGCAGTCAAATCTGTCGTTAGCTAGTTAGCACCTTAACTTATCACCACTTCATATGAAGCCTAATTTTTTAAAATCTACAACAAAAAAAATGTCTCTAAATACAGAGGCATGTTTCATCCAGTGTTTTGGATATTACTTGTCACTGTACTTTAGATGTGATCTAAAAATATGCACACTAGAGACAGAGATACAAGCGATGAAAGCTGCCTTTGTGGACAGCTATGCAATGATTCATTATTGATGTATGGTAACATAGTAATAATAATAATACTGTCCTTTTATCGCCCTCCCTCCTTCTTCAAATCCAGGGTAAGGCGGTAGGTCAGAAAGCTCCTCTGTGGATCCGGGCGAGGTTCCAGGCCCTCTTGTTCTCTCTGGGCTGCCACATCCAGAGGCACTGTGGGAAGGTCCTCTTTATTGGACTTTTAGTATTTGGGGCTCTGTCTGTGGGACTCCGGGTTGCAGCCATCGAAACGGACATCGAGCAGCTATGGGTGGAAGGTGAGTTAAAGATATCTCTCATTTGATACAGCATGTGTTTCTCTCCTCCTGAGCGATGTTTGCGTGAAGCAGCAACACAAAGCCCCTTAACAAGTGCTGTTAGTTTTGCACCGGTGTCTGGTGTTGTGTGACTGTTAATACAACATCCCCAAAGTGCATCTTTCAGGTAAACCATCATTCTGTGAGGTCAGTCTTATAGGCTCATGGCTGGATTTACTGACTTTTACACTCAGCTCATTATAATTTGCACATTTTGATGAACTTTTTTTTTTTTTATTCCCCCCACTGGGTTTAACTAGAGTTTGAATGACAGCAGTGGCTGCTGGGAAAATGCAGGGTGGCGATGTTAGTGTCATCTTAGTGCCATGGGAGGGCACTAGGTGTTCAGTGACTGACAGACTGACTGCTTTGACTGGAGCAGCAACAAGGTCGAGGCTGATGTTGAGTTGTTTTTGTAGTAGTTATATGTCTGGTTGGAAATTACCATTAAACACATTATTTTTTTTGTAAATATCTCTCAGGGAATACAAACTGTAAATAGCTTGTAGACACGGCATTAACTCCTTTGTCAGCAGTAGTTCGTGTCTTTGTTTTCTGAGTGTCGCCAAAAGGATTGTTGTGTTCTTGAAGCTCCGCATTGTTTTGCTGATGTTTGTTCATTTCTTAATAAGTCGCAGTGAGCCCGAGAAACCCGAACACATCTCTGACACGACTGCATTCCTCTGTCATACACACACACATACACACAATGTCTTTTGCTTGCTTTATAAGGGTGGCTGTGCGTGTGTGAATCTGCGCTAATTCACAAACCTTTTCTACATTTGACACTGCTCTTTTTTACCCTCTCTCGGTGCGTTTTAGGTTTAGGTTATCTGTGCATTTTCAGGGGCAGAGGCAGCTTTATTTGGTTTTTCACACTGGCCAAATTCCTTTTAAACCCCCAGGCTTTCAGTGCCGGGGCTGATCCCCGCAGCAGATGGACTGTGTGAATGGTTAGCCATCTTTGAGGGCTCTGACCCCTCCCCCCTCGGCTCCCTGTGTGGTCCCTAACTATTCTTGGATTCCATTCAACAAGAGGCAAGCAGGCAGGCAGGCAAGCAGGCACCACCTCCATAAACCCCCTCCCTCTTCCTCCTCCTCCTCCTCACAAGAAGAAAAAATATAAGTGAATGCAGCTGAAGTTTACCCACCTGTTTTGCACGCTCTAAAAGCGCCACAGCAGTTGGTGAATATAAACAGACTCTATAGGGTTTTTAAGCCCACCATGTCACTAGAGGACGGGGACAGGCGGCTCCCGCAGGAGCTGAGCGGAGGTGTTGGAGGAATCACACACTGCTGGTGTCAGGAGAAGTGTTTGGAGGCAGTGCGCTTCACTTGCACCGGACTTTAAATAAGCTCCTCAATCAGGCAGAATTAAAGATAAATCGCTATAAATGTTGTCACTGAAATGATTATCCGGAGGTTGGAAGGAAAAGCGTGAATCTCCCGCAAAAACAAGGAACAAGAGTTTGAATTTCCACAGTCTCTTTTTTCTTTGGTTTCATTCTGGTTAGTGTAAAGCTTCAGGATTACCTCTTGAGCTAATTGGCAGAGCCATTGCTTAAAGGAGATGTTTAGATGTTTGTGTGCCAGTTGTTTTGCTGTGGGATTGAGAGAGTTGAACCGGGGGGGCTGAAAAGGAATGCTGTGCCTTTAAGAGGCCGTGGCCATGTTTCTAAAGTTTCTGCCTGCCTTGTTTCCACCAATAGCCCATTGACAAAGCTGCTAGGGCCTCAATGGAGAGTAAAGTGGTTCAGTAACAAGGAGAGGTTAGTTCTCCCTCTGCCGCTCTCTCTCTCTCTCTCACACACACACACACATGCACACACAAACACAGAAAAACACACACACATGCACCATTGCGCATAAGCCAGAACACAGGAGGGAGGAATGATATGCTCGCTAATAAGACAGATGATTTCATATCAACAGACTCAAAATGCTTTTCTACATTAGTCATTAAGTTTTATTGGACTGTTTTTTACTACATATCTTAACTAATAAGAAATGTCATGTCTAATGTAAACCTGTAGGTCATTTCCATCATCTGTGAACATGAATCTTCTGAAACAGTTCTTCCAAAATGCAGCGTAGGCAAAGCTTTTCCTCTTGTATCCTAATTTGTTCACAATAAACTAGCTGTGAACTGACACCTTACGTGTTAACACTCTGCCAGCATGGTGTAAGCTGTGTGCGAATATGTGTGAATGTGTTAAGGGCATATGCTTCCCATCATATATTCATACTTGAAGCTGCCCCCGCAGTATTCACGCAAACACATACACTTGTCATCTCTGCCACCTTCGGTGTGTACAGCGCGCCTGGCCATATGTCTGCCCGCCTGAATTTCCTGACTGCATGCCCATGTGTCTGCCTGCGCTTTGTGTGTGTCTGTTTATATTTCTACCTGTCTGTCTGCCTGCTCTGTGAAGTCAGGCCACCAGGGCTTTTTTAATTGCTTCCTCCCTCCTACAGCACCAAAACACTGTGAAACAGAGCACAGCCGTGCAGTCTGTGTCTAGAAAGAGCAGACAGTGGAGAGAGACCGAACAGGAGGAAAAGTTCGTTTTTGTGCAATGCAAACACGCGTTCCCAAGCATACTCTTACAGTATTCTATCCTATACTGACATGACAGCCTTTTGTTCATATCAGTTTTGTTTGCCCCAAGGATACTTGTCTGGAAAGGTGTGCATCTGCAAAGAGGACAAGCAACAAAAAGGTAAAAGGGTTAATCGTGCCTTCAGTCCTCACACCTGTGTAGGTGAGAATAAAAGCCACAGTATCAGGGTGTTTAGTCTGACAAGAGGATTAAAGACCATTTTTGGATTACTGCTCAGTCACTGAGGAGAATCTGAGACAGACATCACTCATCAGAATACCTTCAATTACTCACACAGATGTTGTTTTGTAAGTTTTTTTTCTTAAATGTAGCATTAAATAGTATGTGTGTTTTTTTTTTCTTTTGGAAAGTAAAGCAAAAACTGGCAGCCAATGAAGAGAAGACACTACTACACTACTACTACTACATTTCCCTTTTAACATGCACCATATTATTTGAAAGTGCCTGAATTATATTACATTTTTTTCATTCTCAAATGTCCCTCTAAATTCAATATACATTTGTATGCCATTAAGTCTTCTGCAGTGTTTGTGCTTCTAAATCCTGGTCACCTTTGAGAGTGTGAATGTTGGTGTGAGCTGGGCAACGTGTGAGCCGGCTTGTATTGTCCAAGACAGAGAGAGAGATCATAAAAAGAGGTGCAGGAAGAAGAGAAGGATGAGAGCAGACATTGGGGGGTTGGGGCAGGAACAGGGTGGAAGGTTTATGGCTGGCTGACACTTTTTTTTTTCTTCTTTTTTTGCTTGTGTTTTGGCCTGTCTCACGTGAACAAACATCAAATGTGAGACTGTCTCATGCCTCTCTTTCATTCACCACAAAGGGCCGTGGGAGGGAGTAGTTTCATGAGAGAGAAGTTGATTGCTTAGGCTTGAAATTTGAAAATCTGTGAATGCAGTGTGTTTGGTTGATTGTTTTAAGTCACGTATTAAATGGTGAGACTTTTTCAGCCCCCACCCACACACACACACACACACACACACACACACACACACACACACACACACACACACACACACACACACACAAAGGCCCACTTGAAAAGCTTGTTTGAGAAAGAGAGGAAAGAAATGGCCTCCATGTAAAAGTGGTGGTGTTTACACTTACATTAACTAAACTCATCCTTCTTGGCAGAGTTTGGGTTAGGCATGACAGACAAGTACACAGACTCAAGCTGTCCAAATATGTGTGCAGTGAGACAGGTTCTGTCCAGATAGCAGGCGCACCACATGTCCCATAAAGAGGCCATGTAGAAGAGGATAGGAAAGGGGGAGGTAAAGATCTACACATACACAGTCCACATAGGCTGAATGTATAGACTGCAGTGCTAGCTTAGCCAGCTAGCAATGAAATAAGACAAGATCTTTTGCAGTAGTAATTAAAAGACACTGACATAGTCTGGATGAGAGAAAACCCCCCTGAGTTTGCACAAATGAGCGAATGCACACGTGGGCATTTCGATGTTTGGAGCAGTTTCTCTAAACAAACCTCAGAGCGGCACAGCAGGTAAATGCTATAATTCATCGGAGCGCACACAGCGCCCCAGTTCAGACACAGAAAGGGAGCTCTATGAGGCATTATTGGAGGTGAATAGTGCGCGGTGGTGCCCCAGCTAGATAAATAAACTCCCAGCGCTCAGGGCCCAGGACCTCACTGGTAGAGAGAACAAACAAGACCAGAGTCAACCTGGGTCACTTCTAAATGTTTATTTCAACCCCCCCACCCCCCCAACCTCCATCCTTCAATCCAAGTCTCCCTCCTTCCATCCCCTTTCTCAGCATCCCCCCCAACACACACACACACACACACACACACACACACGCACACTCTTCAATAGTCAGACCAAGACCACCCCCAACAAATAAACACACATTGAGCAGCTATAGATACATGCATATGACGGACACATGGCTTTGCTTCCAAGATACAGGAAACACACAGACTGCACTCAATACCTGTCTTTTTCAAAGTATCAATTTTACAGTTCTAATATAATATAAAATATGAATCAATATTTCGACACAGCCACATCTACACTGATAACATACCTTTGTACTGTTATTTTGGTGCCAACGCTTTTATAAAAAGGGCACTGGACTGTCAGACTCTTTGCAACATTGAATGCAATATCCTGAAAGGCTGCAATGCAGCCGAAAACGGGATAATGAAAACTCAATCAATATAGTGTGGCACCCTTTCTTTCGTTGCTGAAGAGCAACCTTTGTCTTTGGTCTACGCGAAATAAAGCGACACCAGTCACCTTAGAGTTTGCACCATTTGCCTCTGTCTTCACACCATGAAAGTATAAAAAGTAAAGGGAGAGGGAGATGGAGAGAGACTGAACATTTTCTTGGTACTTGGGAGGGAAAAAAGAAATGGTTCTTGGGCTCAATAAATTCATTTCTCGTCTGAATGAGACCAGCAACGTGGAAAAATTTTGCCTTTCAGGCAGGGATGAATGTATGTTTCAACCACACATTAAGCAGTATTAGCAGTCAGTGGAGTGTCTAATGTGACTATTTTTCACAGTGGCCAACACTGCCCATGATTAGCATAATTAGCAGAGGCAAGCCTATACATATGGAAATAGAAAGTGCCTAAATGCCAACCCTGGTGGAAATTTATGTGTGGTGGCTAACACCACTGGCACATCTGAATAGAATGTAAGTGAAACTGATTTTTCATGTTGTTTTCGCCGTTTTATACTGTTTTTAAGGTGTGATCTCAGGGTGGTTGTGTTTTTTCATCATGGTGGGAACTGCTGGATTTAAACAGATTGAAAGTGAACATTTTGTTTTCTTGTGTTCACACATTGATGCTTTTTTTTCATAATAATAATACAACTGTCTTTGAAGATTGATGAACAGATACAGTGTTTGTGTTAAGACAAACACACACACACACACACATACACACACACACACACACACACACACACACACACACACACACATTGTATTTCTATAGGTAAGATAGCAAAGTGCCAGCTCCTCTTTCTTGCCCCCAGCCTCACCCTCCCACAGCCAGCTCTGGCATTGTTTTACAGGCTGGGAAAGTTTTGGTCCATTTGCTTTTGTTGTGAAAAAAACGTTCCCTCTTTATTTTATTCTGCTGTTTGTTGGGAAACATCTGAAAGAAATTGAAGGGTTGAATGACAAAAGGGTCTGCATTCAGTCTGGAGCTGCTGTACTGAAGGATTGTATGGAGGAACGGCCCATCTGCTGGGGGTGCCCTGGCTAGGGAATGCCACAGGGCAGGGCCGGGCTGAGGATCCAAAGCGGGACACAGTCCTGATTCTGGTGGGTCCACATGTGACAAAAGGAGCAAGAGGTTTTTTTGTGATGCTGGGTGCCAGGCCAAGAGAATGAATTTCTCATTTGGCTCCTCAGCTGAAAATCAAAAGAAATAAAGGACCTCTATTGGAGGACGTTGTGAAAAAAAGGGTTCAGAGAAAAAGTGAATGATGTATGGAAGATGGCAGCCAAGGGATAGCTTTCCGTCTTTTTTTATATTGTTGCTACTTTGTGGCGGTCAGAATTCTTTTTTTCCCTTGAATCTATCTTTTATCAATGGAGGTTCTGTGTAGAAATCAGATGTACATTTCCTCTCATGCTCTCATGCTGTGTAAATCAGGAAAAGGTCATTTCCAATGCTGTATGTAGCAGGTAACGGCATACATGTCACTTACAGCCCTCTTCGTCTTGGGTCTTCCTCCATAGCAGCGTGGGGCCTTTCAGAGGCCCCCTAATCCAGCTAATCTACCACACTGAACTTTGAAGGTGGCCTGGTCTGACCTAGCATGGCCTGGAACTGGGACTAGGCCTGTAAGACACGAAGGCAGAATAGAATAGAATAGAATAAATTTGAAACACAGTGCTTTAAAGGTGGCCTTGGCCAGATGCGTAAAGCCAGATGTGTAAAGCCGCACATATTTCACCGAGTTAGGGGATTCTGGGTGTTCGGCTTTTGGGAATGGAAGGGTCAGGTGGGCAGGAAATGACTGAGGTTGATGGAGACAGGGTCCAGTTTTTACACCGGTACACATACGCATACACACCCACTGGCACATGCAAGCACATGCACATATACACACACACACATGCAAACATTATATTTGTACGCCCATTGCCATGCAACCATGTCAGGGCTTGTTATAATATTTTTCGCTCGATTTTCACTTTCCCAGTGTCGTAACTGTTGTGAAAGTGCTTTTAGTGGTGAAGCAAGTAAATGAATTCATATGTTTCACCCAACAGAGTCAAGTTGTTTGCAAAAATTCGTAAGACGGTGGTCGAGTTTCTCAAAAACATCCAATGAAAGAACTGTAGATATGATTTAGACAGTTGTGATCATTTTTTTGATCATGTTGCCAGACATAAACTAATATTTCATGTTACAAAATTGCTCATGTAATAAAATTGCCAGCCACTGGGGTGTTAAACCCCACACTCAAAGGCGCTTTCTTCCCAGGGTGGGAAAATTTCCGGGAACTGTCTCTTTAAGGCTGTGTGGAGCGCAGGCTGAGTGTAGGGAGAGGGTAGGGGGGGATTGAAAAAGAGTGACAAAGAGAAAGAAGTAGAAAATGGGAAAGAGGGAGGAAAAGGAGAAGAGAGAGAAGGAGATAGAAAATGAGACAGATAAGAAAAGAAAGGACATGGTTCCTTCTGGTGCGAGCTGTGAACTGAGCGGAGCTAAACTGAGCAGAGCAGTTGCGAAGCTCAAAGCTGAGTGGTTGGGGCCGGACCAGGGGTTGAGGAGAGAAGGCGAGAAAGAGAGAGAGAGAAGAGAGAGAACTGGCTGCCTGGGTGGTCCAGATGGGAGGAACGAGACACAAATAGCTATAATTTACTTCAGGAGGCCTGTAATTACAGAGCCAGAGTCTCTCCGAGCCACCCAGTTCCTGTTGGGATCAAAACCCCACGCTGCAGAGGTTAACATACGAAATGTCAAAAAAGGTTTAACAGATGTCAAAGAAGTCCACGAACGGAAAGGGTTCCATTTTGTAGTAGCCTTTTTTCTTTTTCTTTTTTTTTTGATTGGAAATCTGTGCGGCAAGGAAACTGAGTGGAGTCATGGGGCGCTATATGTCCAACGACTGCTCTTACATCGAGCCTCATCACTTTGTACATGCACTTGGCAGTGTGAAAACGGTTTAATAAAAGTCAAATAAACTCAAAAGAACCAGTGCTCTTTTTGAAAAACGTTTACTTAATTTTCTCAACCACAAGAGTCTCCGAAAGTCTTCAGGAAATTACTTGTTCTACATCTTTTTGTTGTGGCTCCTTTGGAATAAAAGCTTTATAAATACTTAAAGACTTTAAAAGATTTGTAAGACCAGATGTGCACAGAATACCCAACAAGAACATGTCCCATTTGGAGGTATTTTCTTTTGGGATGCACTGAGCCAGACAATAAAAAAAAAAAAAGAACCTGTGACTGCAAATAAACGAGGTGACCTGATATTCTGGAGCCCCAGCGAAGGTAATCAAAGCCTTGAAAGCAAAGCCTAGAAATTTTGGAGCGTGTCTCCGAGGCCCAGAGTTCTAACCTGATCTCACACTTTTCACGGCGTAGGCTGAATAGTTTGTTTTTTCTTTTCTCCCCATCAATTACAGGAGCCTGCTCCAGGCTGGGGGAGGTGCAGAGAGTGTGAGGGAAAGAGTGAAAGAAAGAAAGACGGAAAGAGAGAGAGAGAGAGAGACAGAGAGAAAGACAGAAGCAGCAGATATAGACAGTATTAGGGGGAGTAGAGAAATAGATGCTAAAAGAGGTGAAGCCAAGACTGAGTGCAGCGCAGTTGAAAGTGAGTAAAAGAGTGACGAGAGTTAGAATTAAGAAGGAGGTAGCCCCTGTTTCCAAACTCCCCCTCACCCCACCACTCCACCCTCTCCCCTTCCCTCCCTCTCTTTCTCTCTCTCTCTGGGGTTGTCATGTAGTGGGACAGCAAGAGGGGCAGACGGGCCCTCTGTGATCCAGCGCGGCATGTTTCATGTCCACTTGGCACAGGCACAGATCCCCCCGGCTGGCAAACTCTTTTCAGGGCAACCTTCTGTAATTAGGGGGCTGGAGTCTACCACACAGCACAACATAGCTCCCTCCCTCTCTCTCTCTCTCTCTCTCTCTCTCTCTCTCTCTCTCTCTCTCTCTCTCTCTGTTTTTTTATTGTCATCCTCTTTATATCTCTTTTCTGATCATCACCACCTCTGACATTCATATTACTTAATTTCCATGCATCTTTAATGTATGTCATTTACAACTTCTCTTCTTTTCTCTTCTCTTCTTCTCTTCTCTTCTCTTCTCTTCTCTTCTCTTCTCTTCTCTTCTCTTCTCTTCTCTTCTCTTCTCTCCTCTTCTTTCATCTAAGCTGCCTCAAAGATCAACACAAGAAAGGAAAGAGAGTTCATCGTTTGTTCATGGTGATCCTTTTTCGTGTATTCAGAATGTCTTTGTCCATATCTGCTGCCCTGAGCAGAGTGGTAGAGGGGTTTTCGGGGCATCAGAAGGCTGGTTTTCCTAACTAACAGGGCACATCTGTTTCACAGAAGGAGCCAATGAGAAGCTGTATTACTCATTTCTCTTGGCCAGACGCTGGCTTGTGTGAAGTGCCTTCAAAACCAACACTGGCGAGGGCCAAGGGCGTTGGTCGATATATGTGTGTGTTCTTGTGTAAGTGTGTGCGCATATGTACGCACGCAAGACACTTTGTTATAAGATCCCAATGTGTGTATGTGTGTGTCTTTGTATGTACATTAAAAAAATGATTCTGTGGCATTGTATCTATTTATCTATCTATAAAATCAAGAATTTGGTATCAAGCTATTCTTTATTCTCTGTCTTCTAGCTGGCAGTCGGGTGAGCACGGAGCTTCGCTACACCAGGGAGAAGCAGGGAGAGGAGTCGGTATTTACCTCACAGATGCTTATCCAGACCCCCAAAGAAGAGGGCACCAATATTCTTACCCAGGAGGCTTTGCTGGTTCACATGGAAGCCGCTCTGTCTGCCAGCAAGGTTCAGGTGTCGCTGTTTGGAAAGTAAGCAGACCATAGAGATGTAATGTGAATCATTTTCTTGTGTTCCTCTTTTTGTGTTGAAAAGGTTATAAATAAAAATGTATTTTCTTTTCTTGTAGATCGTGGGATCTTAACAAAATATGCTATAAATCAGGACTCCCTATTATAGAAAATATCATGATTGAAAGGGTAAGTTGACAACGGAAGAAACTGATTTCTAATACATATATTTTTACCTGATTTTTGATGTTTAATCATGTTTCCTTTGAATTTCCTGATCCCAGATGATTGACAAGCTATTCCCCTGTATGATAATCACCCCATTGGACTGTTTTTGGGAAGGGGCCAAACTACAGGGAGGCTCCGCCTATTTACCGTAAGTCTCAGAATATTCAACCCAATTTTTTTTTTCTTTTCTTTTTCTGCATATTAAAACATTTCATAGAAAGTCTTGGCTCCCCCTTTGCTGTCATTGCTTCCATCTGACTTGCGTTGCAGACTAGAGCTTTTGGAGGGGTCTGTAACTTTTAACACATGCTAGATGGAGACATACAGTTGGGCTTTCAGTAGTCTGTCAGTGGGTGCTGTGACTGACAGCGGCGGTCAGTAATAGAGTTCTTTTAGGGCCCAGAGAGGGACCGGAGGGGGGTGTCCTGACAGAGAAATTCAAAGAGAGAAAGTGAGAGAGAGAGAGAGAGAGATGCAGCAAGCGAGCGAGGGAGGGATGGAGAGAGAGAGGAGATGGCTGCAGCAGCAACTGGATGGTGGGTTGGTAGAACGGAGGGCGGGCAGGCGGCGGCGGCGGTGGTGGTGGTGGTGGTGGTGGTGGCAGGGGAGCCCTTTGGGTCAGACAATGGTAAGCATTCTTTCAGTTTACGAGTGAGTGTCCATCAGTGCAGGGGCCCCGGAGGAGGGAGGGGGGCCGGCTTTGTCAGCTCACGGCTAACACTCGGCATTCTCATGGTAATGCCCCAGGCTCTCAGCTCCCAAGTTGTCCAACAAATAAAATGGGCAGTATTCAAGCCTCAAGTCCCCCGAGAAAGACAGAGAGAGGCTACAAGACAGTTAACAGTGGAGTCTGGGCGTATTTGGGCATTTGTGGATTCAAGTTTTTTTTCTTCTCCTTTTTTTGAGGACAAAGTTCTCTTGAGAAATTGAGTCACTGAAAGAGTTTTTTTTTTTTTTTGTCATCAGCGGTGATATTTCAATTGAGTCCTTCGTTTATAAAAGATAGTTTAGATCATAGCAGATGTTTCTTTGCAAAGAGATTATTTGTTTATATTTCGGTCTAGAGCTGACAGCAGCATGTTGCATGACAAGCCAACACGTACAGAAACAAACACAAGTTTCCCATCCTTTGCATCTCCCAGTTGGCTTGTGTGAAAGAACAGCGACAGAGAGGGAGAAAGGTTCTTTGATGATTCACAAGTCCTCCAAGTATTCCTGTAAATCACACCAAGTGTTCAACATCTGTTGTTATTTATTAATAGTTTTTTACTCGTTTTCTCAAATGGAGTTGAGGGGAACTTGCGGACACTGAGGCCAGTGTCCGCCGCAGTCAGCTTCCGCTTCACTTCAGCCCTGGTTTTAAGTGCTAATAAAAAAAAAATTAAAAAAGAAAGAGTGAGATGGAGTCAGAGGAAGGGGAAGAGGGAAAGAGGCAGATTGGGAAAGAGAGTGAGGAAGAGTGAGAGAGAAAACTTGGGAGAACAAAGAGCAGCAATCTATGAAAAAACAAAAGGGCCCAGGCGCAGTTCACTCAAGCAAAAACTAGCTGATAAAGGAGTGTGTCTTTGCAAGCAGCAGCAAAAGGGACCTGGTATGTGGGAATAGGAGAGGAGCTCTCTTCATGAGCTATTGGAGGGAGATTGAACGCAGAGTTGAGAAACTTTGAGATTCTTTTATTTCCCCTTTATCTCTTTCTGTCTGTCTCCTTTCTTGCTTGTGTCACTGCAGAAAATATCCGTCTTAAACAGTTATTTAACACTGAATCACAAAATCTTGTCATTAATGAAGCATGTCATCTCTTTCTTTTTTTCTTTAACTAAATTTATGACTCTATTTTATGAAACCACTGCTAAACCAGGAAAACTGTTAAGCTATTTTACACGGTGCTCGCCTTCATTTTCAGCTTTGGGGTTGCTGCACATAAAGAGCTCACTTTAAGTCGTAGCAATCAAGAATATTAAAGTGGGCTGATTCTTTTTCTGAAAGATATATACAACAGAAAAGCAGGATATCTAGGTAAAAACTGATGCTAAGACGTGTAATAATAGTGTAGAATAGATTTATTGCTGGTAATATGAAGGAAAATGATACATTTATCCTATGAAGAGGAAGGAGGCGGTACTGGTGAGGCTCAGAAATAGGTTCTTTGTCAGTGAACGTCACACAGCAAATAGTGTTAAAGTCCCCCCTTCCCTTCTTCTCTCATCCATCACCTATTTCCCTCCCTCCAATCCACTCAGCCTCTCCCCTTCCCTCCCTCCTTATCAAGATGTTTGGGAGGCAGAGGTAATTTTTATGACTCAGTGCAGGACATTGAGGAATGGAAGTGAGCAGGCAGCCACCCTGCCTTTTCCCTGGGCATTGTGGCAGCGTGAAACAGGATAATAAACGCTATTTTATCCTGTATCTGCAGCTAACCTCTCGCGAAGCCCAGCACAACCAGGGAGCGGGAATTAAACTGTACTGAAAGTTTTCCTGCTCAAATTAAACGTGAGCAGGGATGCAAAGCCCTGTAGCCTTGCAGGCACAAAGCGATAAATGTTCTTTTACAGTTTGCTCTTCGAGTTATCAAGTCATAAGTGTGTCTTTGCTCTCCAGGGGTATGCCAGATATCCAGTGGATGAATCTAGATCCAGTCAAGCTGATGGAGGAACTGAGTCAGTTCACTTCACTGGAAGGATTTAAGGAGATGTTGGACAAAGCCCAGGTGGGTCACTGAACTACACGCTGACAGATTTACTGATTGTACTCATACTCATCTAGTTTCATACGTTTTTCTATATACTGACACTTTTATAATGTCGTTCGATTCTGTAGGTGGGCCACGCCTACATGAACAGGTCTTGTCTAGACCCTTCAGACCCCGACTGCCCCCTTAGTGCACCCAACAAGGAGAAAGGAGAGGTAAACAATACACAATAAACAACTTCAGTCATTACAAACACGAGGCAGCTGCGAGGAGATAAAGAGAGTGACGCTCAGAAGATGCAGATATACCTAACATATTTCTGTGTTTTTCTGTCTGTTACTCTGTCCTCCTTCCATTCAGAGTCCTGACATTGCTAGGCATCTCCAGGGTGGTTGCCATGGTTTCAGCCGGAAGTTCATGCACTGGCAGGAGGAGCTGATCCTGGGAGGGCGGGTCAAAAACGGCCAGGATACTCTGCTGAGGTGTGTGTTTATTAAGTCATGTAAAGAAAGATCCTGACCCTGCAGCTTCAGGTGGTTTTACACAGTCTGTTCCCATGCTCTTGTCTTATTGGAAGACATAATAGTAAGGGGGCGTTGGGGGTTGGGGTTAGTCGTGTGATCACTGCCAGCCGAACAGGCAAGTAAGTCCACCCATCAGCTTGTGAGCCGCCGTGACTGTGGAATCTGTGTAACCCCTAATAACCCAACAGACACATGCAAGGAATGCCTCGTACTGGGAGGGACCGGTTTCCTGAACGACCCAGGTCCAGGATAGGCCAATTAAAGATGATTGACAGCCACACAAAGTCCCCTCCCACACCCTGCTACACATTTATTGTGTAAGCGACCAAAGAAGACGAAGAAATAGAAGTAGGGAAAAAACACATTTATCTAAAGCTCACACATGTCTCTTCATTAGACGTACTCCAGAGTTTTTTTTTTTTTTCCAATTGACTTCAACTGGATTTAAAAGCATGGCCAATACAAATGGAGTGACAGCATTGGTTCAGAGCCCAGATCATGACCCACACAGGCCCAACAGAGCCTTGAGTGAAAGAGGATTCCAGCCCCATCTGCAAGAGCCACACTTACTCTGGGATGTGATTTATGATCATTTCTTTCATATTGTGAGCAGCACTGCTGCTCACTGTGCCGGTGCCAAGAAAACCTGAGGACATCTGGGATCGCAGCCTGGAGATCAGCAGACAGACAGACTAGATAACACCTGCTTTTGGCTGTTTACATTGGCAGACAGGCAGGCAGGCAGGCGGACAAATCCTCGAAGAAACGGCACCTGCTTTTAGCCATTCACAGCAGGGCGCACTCCAATACGAATAAAGTTTAGGGATACCACGAACATTTAAACAGTCAAACGGGATGATTTTTAATGTGCTAGTTGTGAGATAATGATGCAGTTGAGGTTTTAAATCAGCGCCACACACAATAAACCATGTTTAAAGAACGAGTCTGACGTCTCTGATGTGTCCTAAGCTTACATTTATGTGTTTTGCAGTGCGGAGGCTCTGCAGACCATGTTCCTGTTGATGAGTCCTAAGCAGCTGTACGAGCACTTTAAAGACGACTATGAAATCCATGACATCAACTGGAATGAAGAAAAGGCTACCGCTATCCTCGAGTCCTGGCAGAGGAAGTTTGTGGAGGTGCGATCATATACACACATTTCATGTACATTCAAATGCACACACTTCAACGACAAGCTGGACAGGAGTAGTGTTTGTAACCACCACGAAGACATAGAGAGAGGGTGAGGAAAACGAGGAGGCATTTCCTTGTCCCTATGCAGGCTTGTTTTGCTGTGGTACACACACACACACACACACACACACACACACACAGATGCACGCGGACGTACACACATGCACAAACACACACACAAATACACGCACATACGGACGCACACACTGCATGGGACTCATTCTGCAGTGTCTGAATTCCATCAGTCTTCAGCTCCCTTGTACAGCGAATTGCAGGGTAGACTAAGGCAATAGGTATGTGTACGTGTGTGTGTGGGGGGGGTATATGACCGTGTGTGTGTGTGTGTGTGTTTGTGTGTGGTAGGTCAATCATCTCTCTCTGTCAGAGCCCTAGTTATAGGAACAAGCTGTTGCTGTGATAGCTGACACCCACTATGGTGAGGGTAAGGAGAGAGGGAGGGAGGGAAGTGAGGGACATGTGTAGGAAACAAAACTCAAACGTAAACTGAGAGAGACGCCGTACTGAACCTCCACCTGACACATTAAAGAAAAAGAACAGATCTTTAAGAGATAGATGATGATGATGAAATGCAAACAGGTAAAAAGCCATGGGTGGGTCCATTCATGGCACTGAGTGGAGGGAGCAGCCTCCTGAGCCATGCGATCCCATCCCTTTCACCTTTGACCTCACAACCTCTGGCATCTGTGCTCATTACTCCTCAGTTGTCATACACACACACACACACACATGCTAGCACATGAGAAACACACATAAACATTCATACTCACTCTCACACACATACACATTTCAAAGGGAAAGGGGTCCGTTTCTTTTTCTTTAAGGGCCCCAAAATATGGGGTTGTAGTAGAGGCTCGGGGGTACCACTGATGGTGCTCGACTGGTGTGTGTAAGATGGTGTGTTACTTCATGGGCAAGAAAAAAATAAGTCTTTGTCTTACTCAGCAGCTCAGACCCGCCAAGGTATTTAGTATACTTAACTATCAATCTGGGGTTTTCAACATCCTGCGTTTGACAGCCAAATTATAATGGTATAATGGTGACTTTTTGCACAGCTTAATAACCAACTAATGTGTTTTCCGTAGGTGGTCCATCAGAGTATCCCAGCTAACTCCAGCCAGTCCATCCATGCTTTTTCCACCACCACCCTCAACGACATCATGAAATCCTTTTCTGACGTCAGCGTCATCAGGGTGGCCGGAGGATACCTGCTCATGGTGAGCACATTAACTGATTCAAGTCAGACTAGTATGTTAATGAAAAATATTTACTGTGAAATAACTGATGTTTAATATGGATGTCCACTCTCTAGCTCGCCTATGCCTGTGTGACCATGCTAAGGTGGGACTGTGCTAAGTCCCAGGGGGCCGTGGGGCTGGCCGGGGTGCTGTTGGTGGCGCTGTCAGTGGCTGCGGGACTGGGTCTCTGCTCCCTGCTCGGCCTCTCCTTCAATGCTGCCACCACACAGGTACAACACAGAGGACACTTCATACTTTATATTTTATTTGTTTATTTATTTTTTGGTCTTAATTCTTGTTCGTCTTTTGGCTAAAATCTTGATTTAGTGCCTAGAGTTTGATGTCACACACTCATTCTGATCCTTTGTTCTCCATTGATGTGTTTCCCATCCCAGGTGCTTCCCTTCCTGGCACTAGGGATTGGTGTGGATGACATGTTTCTGTTGGCTCACTCCTTCACAGAAGCTGGAAGTAACATCCCCTTCAAGGTACCTTGAAGAGTCTCCTCTCTCCTCTCCTCCTCTCCTCCTCTCCTCCTCTCTCTTCTGTCTGACTTATACCTGTGTTTGTTTTAAAGGAACGGACGGGAGACTGTTTGCGTCGCACCGGCACCAGTGTGGCTCTGACTTCCATCAACAATATGATTGCATTCTTTATGGCCGCTCTCGTACCCATCCCTGCCTTGCGAGCTTTCTCCTTGCAGGTACGTTTTGCACAAAAGCACACACACACACACACACACACACACACACACCCTCACACGCATGCGCTACAGACATAAACACATGTACACAATCGCACACCGAGAGGCCCAAAGCTCCTTTGAAAATGAAAGAGATAACTTAAGAGAGGTGACATTTATACAGAGCAAGGAAAGCCTTTGTTCCCAGTTTTATTGCCGCCGCACCTACAGGGCCAACATTTTTTTGTGTGTGCGTGTCTCTGCGTGTGTCTGTATATGTGCATAAATGTGTGTGTGTGTACGTGTGTGATGTGGAATAATCAGAGCAAAGAGAGTGATGAACAGAGGGAAGCAGACAGAGGCAGAACGAGATGGGAAGAGGGAGGGAGAAGTGGATCAGTATATCACTGGCCCCTTCAAGGCGGTTTGCTCTGATGTGTGACTAACTGTGGGTGGTCCGAAACACACAAGCACACACACAAATACACACACACACACACACACACACACACACACACACACACACACACACAGACGGATACACGCTGGAAACCACAGCCAGTTAGAATGTCAGCTTCAGGGCCTGGAGTGAGTGGGGAGGTGGCGGTGGTGGTGAAGGGTGATAGTTTTGCTCAGACTCGCAGCATATATATTCTCCCCCCTGCTTCTTTCTCTCATTCTTTCTAGTAGTTCTTTCTTCCTGGCACTCTTTTCTTTCTTTTCTCTCTCCCTCTTCTCTCTCCCTCTCCCCTCCTGGCTCGCTTAGTATTCCTGGCTGATGATTTAGAGTAAAGCTTTTTCTTTACTTTCTGGGCTGTGGTCTGAGTCACTAAAAAAAAAAAATAAATAATAAATGAAGAAGCCCTGACTCTCCCCAGCTGGGTGGTTGTGCCTGTAATTTCACATACTGTTCCCTGTCTCTTTCTCACTTTGTTTTTCTCTCTGTTTTTCTCTCCCTAGGCGGCCATTGTGGTCGTGTTTAACTTCGCCATGGTGCTGCTCATCTTCCCCGCCATCCTCAGTTTGGACCTCCACCGACGTGAAGACAAGCGCTTGGACGTCCTCTGCTGCCTGTACAGCCCCTGCTCCGACCGCGTCATCCACCTGTCCCCGCACGAGCTGTCGGACGCCGGAGAGCAGCCGCACACGCCTACAACAGCGACGGCGCACACACACCAGTACGCTGCGGGATCCACCATCACCACCAGCACCCAAATCACCACCACGGTGCAGGCGTTCACTCAGTGTGACGCAGCAGGACAGCATATTGTCACGATTCTACCGCCTACCTCACAGATCTCCACCAGCCCACCTTCCATCATCCTCTGCCCCACCTCCCAGGCTCAAGGTAAATAAAGTTTCATAATTATGTTTTTTTTTTTTTTTTGGCTTAATTCTTATTTAAAGTCAGTATTTTAAATGAATCATACACTAATGTGCTGCTTGTATTTCCTTCTTCTAGCCATCACACCTTCCCCCACCACCACCTCAGTGCCAGACCCCTACGGCTCCCAGCTGTTCACCCCTACCTCCAGCTCCACACGGGACCTCCTGGCCCAGGTGGAGGACTCAAGATCGGGAAAGAAATGCGTCCCACTTCCTTTCCTGCACTGGAACCTGTCCAGCTTCGCCAGGGAGAAATACGCCCCTCTGCTCCTCAAGCCGAAAAGCAAAG